>NC_134596.1:42262500-42395000 GCF_037038515.1 Microtus pennsylvanicus | reverse complement strand
GTGTTTGTGCACATGTGCATGCATGCGTGTGTATGTGTGTACGTGTTTGTGCACATGTGCATGCATGTGTATGTGTGTGCGTGTGTTTGTGCACACGTGCATGCATATGTGCGCATACACGCATGTGTGCACACAGATATCAGAGGACAACTTTTCGGGAGATGGTTTTCTTCGTCTACCACGTGAGTCCCAGGGATCATCATCAGGTCGCCGAGTTCAGCAGCGGGTGCTTTAACTCACCCTCAGCCGCCTGGCCAGCCCAGTTTATCCTCTGATCTTAGCTTAGGTGCTCTTTTCTTAAGTTTTCCTGACTCTCTGGTATGGGCTAAAGCCCCCTTTGTATGCTTGCATAGTTTTTCCTGACCTCCCTGTACCGTTGCTTATATGCACCCTGCTTTGGGTCTGAGTTTGAGCTCGACTCTCCTCTCCAGAGAGAAACTGGGCACGGTTCTTTCTAAAGGCCACGCATTCTGACACCAGCAGGGGTCACTGTGGATTTGCTGAATTACCAAGATGCTTTCTCTCTGGTAGGGGCACGCACAGATTTAAAAGCCTTTCTTGCTGGAGTTTGCAAGGTTGGAGGAGAGGGTTATCTGTGTGTGTGGAGGAGCAGGCTCCAGTTTGGCAGCGTGGGACCAGAGTACAGACTGAGTGCTCTCCGGGGCCCTTACTCTCCGGCTGCTCCACCCAAGATGAAAGGCTGATCACGGATGGACAGACAGATCCTGTCACAAGTGATTTTCTGGCCAGGAGGACGCTCACCTAGAGGCAGCAGGTTTTCAGAGGCGTTGATATAAATCACAGAAGTGAAATGCTTGAAGTCCTTTTCCTTTGCCTGTCAGAAAGTATTCCAGAAAAACACAGGATTAGTTCCCTGCCCGGGAGCTCCGCAGGAAACCAGAGCAGCTGCTGAGAGGACAGACACCTAAAGGACTAAGAGACATTCTGAGTGCAGGAGCAGTCATGTGGGGAGGGCTGGGGGGCTTTTCTGTTCATTTTCCTCTACCCTGAAGTACTTCAAATGTATCGAAAAGGACAGAGAACCATCTCTGAAGATGTAGCCAGGCATGGCCCAGTTTTAAGAGCTGAATCTTAGCTGTTTAAATGTGAAAGAAACTATTAGAAGACTTACAACTCTCCATGTGCCGCCTGCCCCCAAACCTCTCACCTCATCTCTACTCTTGATCTTTACATGTATTACATACACAACACATTTATATCCATCAACTAAGCAAAGGGTGATTTACATGCTTTAAAACTTCACAGTCATACAGACTTATGGTCCAATATGCCTTTTTACTCAATAGTATGATTTTGAGATTTATGTTGAGATACGTATAACACTTTGGAGATTAATCTGTGTTGATACACATAGGTCCAGTTCATCCATTTCAATTCCTTGCTTGAGTGTATGACAAGGTTAGTCTGTCTCAAATTTTCCATCATTACAAACAATGGTGTCATATACATTCTTATATATTCCACCTCATTGTAAGACTTTATTTATCCCGACAAGGTGGTGAGCTTGTGGGATGGGAACTCCACACAAGGAATTACAGTCTGCCCAAATTCCCTGGCCAGTTCATACCATCTTTGCTCTCAATCCCAAGAACAGATTCATAAGGTAAGTTTTACTAATTCATACAAACACTAAATTTAAAGCAAAGTTGGAATTTGTTTCTGCCTGGTGAGCGCTTGTCTGCCCTCCCTTCCTCCCCCTCACATCTGGCTCTGTCATGCCTTTGCTGCTGGCCTCACCTTGGAGAACTTCATGCCGCTCACATTCACGGTGCAAAGGTCTGATGGCTTTCTTACATGGTGGTGCTTCATCTGGAACAGAGGACACAGACTTAGTCCCAAGGTCCCAGTGGAGTATGATAGGTTAAGCTACTCCTGCTGAGTGTCTTCTCATTGGGTACGCTCATAAAACCTGTCATTTGTTTTGCATGTGCATTTGCTCATTCACCAAGAATTAACTGAGAACCACCTCTGGGCCATGAACTGACTGTAACAAGCTCTTGTTCAATCCTAACTGAACCCCTTCTTTAATGTGAATAGTGTATCTTATGACTTATTAGTTGTGTTCAGGGTTTACCTCTCTCTTTCAGTATGACTTTAGTTAAAGGGTTTACTTCCCCTTCAATGAGGCTAAGAGACAGAAGTGCCTTGCCTGAGGCCCTATAGTTAGTACATGATTGATCTATGATTTGGATTCAAATCTAGAATCATGAAACTATGCATTTTTGCCTACTGCATGTCATTGTAAATAATGAAAAAGTTGGATCAGATATCAGCTTCAGATTATCTCCTAGTTCAATGTTCCTTGTCCCAGCTATTATGGCCCATCCATATAGCGCCTGCTTTGAAGAGGCTCTAAACAGGCTAAGTGGGGAAGCTGCAGAAGCCACCCACACCTTCACTTATGGGAAGTCAAATGAGGTACTTAGAAATGTAATGACTATTCTGAAGGAGAAGTTCAAGACTCCATGGGGGTATGGAAACAGGAGGCCCCAATCTCAGCCTCTGAAGGAGGAAACATTTACTTGAGGGAGTAATTTTCCAGCCAAGGGCTAGGAGCCAAACAGGAGATGATCCTGTAAGTGGGTAGGGAGTGTGCAGGCCTCCCAGGCAGAAGGCTGCACGATGTTTTTGAGAGGAAGCCAAGACAAGGCTAGAGAGGGAGTCGTGAGACCATTCGGGTCCACATTGGTGCTGAATAAGAGTGTGGATTAAGTAGTGGCTGACAGAAGTTTCATAAAAGTCACTATGTCTGACCTCCTTAGAAAGGATAAGAAGACAAAGCTGGGTGGTGGTGGCACAAGCATTAATCCCAGCACTCAGGAGGCAGAGGCAGATGGATTTCTGTGAGTTCGAGGCCAGCCTGGTCTACAAGAGCTAGTTCCAGGACAGGCTCCAAAACTACAGAGAAACCCTGTCTTGAAAAACCAGGAAAAAAGAAAAGCAAAGATAAGAAGACAGAAGAGACCATTGTACCAGAAGTTGTTAATGACAGTTCCAGTAAACATTTGTCTACATCTTCCCTGTTAGAGAACACTGAGGCCATTCTCCTCCCTTAAAGTGGACATGTTCCAAGCTCCAGCTCCAGGAACCTCATTTGTACCAAGAACTAACTTGTAACAAGCCTTAACTTGAACCAGCCAACTGTCAAGGTCTTGTTCCTCCAACTGACACTGGGTATGTGGGTCATGCCAATAAGATGTTGGCTGCTGAGGGGAGGAGTGGGTGACCAGTTTAGGGGGGAGGCCTTTTCTTCTAAAGACAAGCACGGTAGGGGGCAAACCCTTCTCTGCCTCGGGATGTTGTCCTGTGTGTGTGTAAGATGCCCAGAATTGCTGCAGTCATTTCGGAATAATGGAGGGAGACAGGCCTGGAGGACAAGCCAGCATGCTGAGGATGGCGGAGCAGAAAGATGGAAGGGCGCTGAGCCTTGGAAGACGTTATGTTACATAACCATCATGTAATGGATCCCAAGCAATGCCCCAGGCTTCTGTGTGAAATAAAACCATTCTAGATTTTATTTAGTTTTATTATTATTACTAGCAGCAGCAGCATCTGGGGATGTGTGCATGTGTGCACATACCATGTTGTACATGTTGTCAGAGGACAACATTTGGGAGTGGTTCTCTTCTTCCACCTTCTCTCCTGGGGGCTGAACTCGGGTTGTCGGGCTTTGTACAGCGAGCATTTTACACACTGAGCCATTGGGATGACCTGAGAGGAAAGCTTTCTAATTGGTCTGAACTAGTTCGGGAGTTACATGGTTAGTAAGAGATGACAGTGGCTGGGTTAAGCGTTGTAGCAGAAGAGATGAGAGGAACGTAGACTCGATGTCTGTTTAATAGACGTTCTTGAAGTGGTTAAAGGTGGGGGTATGGGCAGAGTATAAAGTAGAACCCCAGGTTGCAAGTTTGGTGACTGGTTAATTAGTGACAACACAGAGGTACTATTAACCAAAATGACGTATTTGGGGATATGGGGGTCATTGAATAATACAACCTGAGGGGCCAGTGAACTGAGAGGCAGTGTGGAGATCCCGTTACTCTGAAAAACATTCTCATTGCTGCTTCTACTTAAAGCAGCAATGCAGGTAGCAAACCTGGCCAGTACAATGATCCTCTCACAACTGATGGAAGAGCTAGGATGTGAGAACAGGAACAGTCGAGTACCTCAGAATTTTAAAAGTTAACTTTATATCTGGATGCTTGCCTACATGTATGTGTGTGCACCACCTGTATGCCTACATGTATGTGTGTGCACCACCTGTATGCCTACATGTATGTGTGTGCACCACCTGTATGCCTACATGTATGTGTGTGCACCACCTGTATGCCTACATGTATGTGTGTGCACCACCTGTATGCCTACATGTATGTGTGTGCACCACCTGTATGCCTACATGTATGTATGTGCACCACCTATATGCCTGATCCCTGTGGAAACAAGCAGAGGGTTTTGTATCCCCTGAAAATGGAGTTACAGATGTCTTAAACTTCTATGTGTCTGCTGAGAATTGAACCTAGGTCCTCTGGAAGAGCAGCCAATGCTCTCAACCATCTCTCTAGGCCTCTAGTCCCTCATTTAAAACAGTGTCATACTTGTTAACAATCTATGTATTTCCTCCTATTTACTTCAAACCATAACTGGGTTATTGATAGTACCTAATTCAGTACAAATAATATGTAAATAATTGTTAGATCATATGGTTTAGGGAACAGTAATATAAAAGTATGCACATGTGTAGTACAGATAAAAATAAATTTTGCTTTATTTTTCACAAACATTTCAGTTTGTGGTTGTTTGAATCTGTGGGTAAGGAATAGTGGATATGCAAGGTCAGCTTTATTTGGAAATGAGTGGGGGGAGGACACTGTGGAGTGACGTGACCTGTCCCCCTTCAGTCCTGCTGTTTCAGTCCTCACAGTCATCAGTATCCTGGACTCTGGACTCTGCACTGAGCAGTGGTCGTAACAGTCAAACAAACCTAACAGGCTCTGCAAAAACCTTTCCCTGCTCAACAAGGGAACACAGAGCCAAGCATGACCTCTTGTAATCTCTGAGATACACGAGCAGAATGTGGAAACAAGGGAGCAATGAGAACCACACTACCCATCAATATTAATCTACAAAATCCATCTTTCTTTGCCAAGCTACTGAAGCGCTGCGTAGAACAGATGTGAAACTTCCTGGCTGGTCTCCAACCCAGCACCCAGCTCTCTTCAGAGAAACTGCCTCAGGCCTGGCTGGAGTAACACCATGAGCTCCTTCTGCTTCCAGGCAGATGCTAAAACCAGAGAACCAAGGCTGGGGGAGAACAGGACACTCCTGTCCCACTGGCTCCCACCTCAGGGCAGTACACAGCATGGCACACAGAGATCTCTTGCTCCTCCTCAGTGCTGTCATGGGATCCTTAGTTTATCCTTCATTTCTGAAACACTCTTTCTTTTCCAACTCACATAAGACTTTGCACTTCATATGATAACTTTTTTCTTCAGGAGCCAGGGCCTCACTAAGTAGATTCACAGAGATTCACCTGTCTCTGCCTCCCAAGTACAGGGATTAAAGGTGTGAGCCACTGCATCTGGGCATTTTACATAATACAAAGGTACAGGGTTTAGAATCAGTAGATCAGGGCTCTAATCCTGACCCAGTCACTTGCTGGCTGTACAGGGGACCTCTTTTTTCCTGTCTACAGGTGGCAACAATACAATAAGGATGCGACATCGGGTCTGTCTCACAGGTGCGTATGTAAAAGCTTTACATGTTAAAGGAAATTCCCAGGGTTCTTTTGTCACTGGCCACATTCAGTTTGGCATCATCGCTCTGATAGCTTGGTGTGGGATAGGAGTAGTGGTACCAGGGCAAGACAAGTCCTTGTCTCTAGCCAGATAAGGGCAGGGCAGGGCAGGGCAGTCCTCATTCCTCCCTTCCCCTCCCTTAGCTGATGTCACTAGATACTCCGGAATGCATTTACTCTCACCAGAAAAGCTCGGTCCAAGACATGTCCATGTCCAAGACTGTCTGCCTGGTTATCCCGCCGAGACACTTTCTTCAACCCAGTCTCGAAAGAAACCTTCTTCAGGTTCTCCTGGCCTTCAGTGGATGCCTTAGCCACACCCTTCTTCATGCTGCCTTTCCGAGCCACTAACCAGTGTCCTCGGCCTGTGGGGAAGAATGGACCGGTGAGAAGGGCCAACCTTCTCTGAAGCCGAGGGCGTGAACATGGATATTGATCTTTCATACTAACCCCCCAGTATCTCCCAGTTCCTCACCACCACCGGAGGGTATCTGTGTACGTGTCTCATTTAAGCAGCCACTAAGCTCAGTGACACATATGCTACAGATGAAAATGCTTACAAAGAACAAGAAGGGATGGCTGCCCAGCCCCTTCGTTTATCTCCAAGTGTGTGCCTCCTAAGTCTACGGCTCACTGAAGAGAAAAAACTGGACACTTCCTGTTATGTGACGTCCTCCCGGACCCCCTCCATATAGAGGACTACTCTCTCGGGTGCTAGCCAGTTACTCTCCCACTGACCATCTCTTAGGTAAGACCTATGTGTGACCTGGATTCCATGCTACAGCAAAAAGAATACAAGGGCTGGGGATGTAACTCAAGAGTTGGCCAACTGTTCGCCTACCGTGCATGGAGACCTCGGTTCAACCCCAGCACTGTATAAAGCTGGTTATGGTTGAGTAACACCTGTAATCTCATTACTCAAGGAGGGGGAAGCAGGAGGACCACAAGTCCAAGGTCATCCTTGGCTATCTAGCAAATCTGAGGTCAGCCTGGGTTACATGGGACTCTGTATCAGAAAAAAATAAAGATTATGAATTCATAGTAAGTTCATTTAAAAATCATGATGACATTCTATAATCTGCTCTCTCTCACATTAGTGATTAACCGACCCATGGCATTAACTGTGATCTGTAATCATACTATTATTTACTCATTTGTTGTCTACATTCCCCGCTGGGATAGAATCTCTGGACAGCAGGGGCCTTGCCTGACTCACTCATCTTCATGTCCCCGTGGCCGGCCCAGAGCTCACCACTGTGCCTAAATGAATGATCTAGCGAACCCACAAAACCTCTGTTTGGATGTGTATGGAGGTTATGGGAACAAATGTGACAGAAGCCCTGACCCACAAAAGTTCAATGACACCTGAGGTGCCGAGGAAGCCCAGAGAACCTACCAGCGTGACACAGATCTAGCGAGCAGAGGAAATTCATTAGAAGAGGATTGAAACCAAGACAGTCTGGGCAGAGGGAAGAACAACAAACAAACAAACAAACAAACAAAAATGCCCAGAAATATCAAAGGCCTAGAAGACACAGAACCACACAGCTATGAGACCCAGGCTGGGACCACTGGCTCTGGCCTGCCGCCGTTCCTAGTTCTTCCTCTAGGGCTGGACTGACATGTGACCACTGTTGCCAGCTCTGCCTGCTCTGGCCTCACATGAAGCATTTCCTGTTGTGGGATAATCTTCGTGTACACTGTGAAGATTTGTCAGAGAGGACAGTGGGAAGAAGGACGGAGATGGGGAAGAAGCCAACCAGATGAAAAAGGGGGGACATAGGATTAAAATGATGAGATTAAAGGGTGGATTATTGGGTCTTCTTTTGAGCAACTACTAGTCTGAAATATTTTACATTGGTATAGATTTTGTTCTTTTTTGTTTTTTGTTTTTTTTTTTTTAAATATTTATTTATTATGTATACAGCATTCCTTTCATGTGTGCCCACAAGCCAGAAGGGGGCGCCAGGTCTCATTATAGATGGCTGTAAGCCACCATGTGGTTGCTGGGAATTGAACTCAGGACCTCTGGAAGAGCAGTCAGTGCTCTTAACCACTGAGCCATCTCTCCAGCCCCTGGTATAGATTTTGTATATTGATTCAAATTTAAGGTTATTCTTGTTATATATATACATGCTTTTATTTTTGTTTAATATATTGTAGCTCTACAGTACATTTAAAAAACATTATGTATAGTTTTAGTATTTGAAAGCTATTTAGGATAATAAATATAATAGTTATCCATAAATATCAAACTTATAGTCTCGTGAGGTATGTTTTCAAGATCATACAGAAGTATATTTTAGATAGATAGATGATTTCAAACAGTTCAGAGACCTACAGAATATGGCATTTAAAATGTTTTAATAACATAAGGCTTTTCTTGACAATGACACACATCTGCTCCTGGTGGCACCAATCTACTTCAAAATTGGATGACGTTATCAAAGAACCTCCATATGGAATTTGCTTTCTTTATGGCAAAAGTTAGTCATTTAATCAAGAAACTGCCCTTGCGTCGATTGCTGATAGTATGCAGTCCAAGCTGAACCAGAGGACACAGAGAAACGACTGCCAAGAAAGGACAGGGAAGTCCTTCAAAAATTCCTACTTCACAGAAGTCTGTCAGATATTCTAGGCATGCAGGCCAAAGATGGATACCCCAGCATTGAAGAGCAACCTTGGGTGACTGTCCAGGCAGCAAGTGGTTTCTGTTGTTCTTTTAGGTTTGGAAGTTGCTTGTTCTGCACTTTCTGCTTACTAAGGTAATATTCTATCCCTTCGGGGTCTGTGATGGAATTGAAGACTAGGCAGTCATAGTTTTCTTTATGACAGAAGGTAAATTAGGTGCAGAGGTTTGGGCTCATCAGGATAGAATAAATGGAGTATTTTCTCCAAATATGCCAAATACAAATGGACTGAACATTGTAAATGCAATTCTTGACTGATGATTGTTCTTATTGTCTACAGCTTTATTATGTTAGAGTCAAAAACCTTTCCTTTTGCCGGGCGGTGGTGGCAAACGCCTTTAATCCCAGCACTTGGGAGGCAGAGGCAGGAGGATCTCTGTGAGTTCGAGACCAGCCTGGTCTACAAGAGCTAGTTCCAGGACAGGCTCCAAAACCACAGAGAAACCCTGTCTCGAAAAACCAAAAAAAAAAAAAAAAAAAACCCTTTCCTTTTTATTTAGACAAAAAGGGAGAACTGTTGTGGAATAATCTTTCTGTACACTCTGAAGATTTGTCACTCAGATTGGTTTAATAAATAGCTGAGCCGGGCGATGGTGGCGCACGCCTTTAATCCCAGCACTCGGGAGGCAGAGGCAGGCAGATCTCTGTGAGTTCGAGACCAGCCTGGTCTACAGAGCTAGTTCCAGGACAGGCTCCAAAACCACAGAGAAACCCTGTCTTGAAAAACCAATAAATAAATACATAAATAAATAGCTGAACAGCCAATAGCTAGACAGGATTTTCAGGACAGAGAGGACGCTGGGAAGAAGAACGGAGATGTGGAAGAAGTCAGCCACACATGGAATAAGTTGGACACACAAAGTGAGATAAAGGCAAAAGCCACATGGTAGAACATGGATTAATAAAAAAAATTGGGTTAATTTAAGTTGTAAGAGCTAGTTAGAAACAAGCCTAAGCTATCAGTCAAACTTCCATAATTAATAAGTCTCCATGTGGTTTGGGAGTTGGTTAGGTGGGACAGAAAAAGTTCAACTACGATTTTCCACTCCTGCCATGGACCAGGCAGTTTGGTAAGGCTTCCCCACCAGGGCATAGACTTTGTTCCTCGACTCTCGTGTTGTATCCCTGACTCCTGGCGATAGCAGTCGGAGTTGGTGTGAAAACTCAAAGTGGTCAAGAGGAAAGGCCAGGAGGTCAATGTGAATGAGGCTGGGGGGTCAGGAGAGACAGACCATGGAAATGTGAATGAGGCTGGGGATCAGGAGAGACAGACCATGACAGTGTGAATGAGGCTGGGGATCAGGGGAGACAGACCATGACAGTGTGAATGAGGCTGGGGGTCAGGAGAGACAGACCATGACAGTGTGAATGAGGCTGGGGGTCAGGAGAGACAGACCATGACAGTGTGAATGAGGCTGGGGGTCAGGAGAGACAGACCATGACAGTGTGAATGAGGCTGGGGGTCAGGAGAGACAGACCATGGAAATATGAATGAGGCTGGGGGTCAGGAGAGACAGACCATGACAGTGTGAATGAGGCTGGGGATCAGGGGAGACAGACCATGGAAGTGTGAATGAGGCTGGGGGTCAGGAGAGACAGACCATGACAGTGTGAATGAGGCTGGGGGTCAGGAGAGACAGACCATAGAAGTGTGAATGAGGCTGGGGATCAGGAGAGACAGACCATGGAAGTGTGAATGAGGCTGGGGGTCAGGAGAGACAGACCATGGAAGTGTGAATGAGGCTGGGGGTCAGGAGAGACAGACCATGACAGTGTGAATGAGGCTGGGGGTCAGGAGAGACAGACCATGACAGTGTGAATGAGGCTGGGGTTCAGGAGAGACAGACCATGGAAATGTGAATGAGGCTGGGGGTCAGGAGAGACAGACCATGGAAATATGAATGAGGCTGGGGTTCAGGAGAGACAGACCATGACAGTGTGAATGAGGCTGGGGGTCAGGAGAGACAGACCATGGAAGTGTGAATGAGGCTGGGGGTCAGGAGAGACAGACCATGACAGTGTGAATGAGGCTGGGGGTCAGGAGAGACAGACCATGGAAGTGTGAATGAGGCTGGGGGTCAGGAGAGACAGACCATGGAAATGTGAATGAGGCTGGGGGTCAGGAGAGACAGACCATGACAGTGTGAATGAGGCTGGGGGTCAGGAGAGACAGACCATGACAGTGTGAATGAGGCTGGGGGTCAGGAGAGACAGACCATGACAGTGTGAATGAGGCTGGGGGTCAGGAGAGACAGACCATGACAGTGTGAATGAGGCTGGGGGTCAGGAGAGACAGACCATGACAGTGTGAATGAGGCTGGGGGTCAGGAGAGACAGACCATGACAGTGTGAATGAGGCTGGGGATCAGGGGAGACAGACCATGGAAGTGTGAATGAGGCTGGGGGTCAGGAGAGACAGACCATGACAGTGTGAATGAGGCTGGGGGTCAGGAGAGACAGACCATAGAAGTGTGAATGAGGCTGGGGATCAGGAGAGACAGACCATGGAAGTGTGAATGAGGCTGGGGGTCAGGAGAGACAGACCATGACAGTGTGAATGAGGCTGGGGGTCAGGAGAGACAGACCATGGAAATATGAATGAGGCTGGGGTTCAGGAGAGACAGACCATGGAAATGTGAATGAGGCTGGGGGTCAGGAGAGACAGACCATGGAAATATGAATGAGGCTGGGGTTCAGGAGAGACAGACCATGACAGTGTGAATGAGGCTGGGGGTCAGGAGAGACAGACCATGGAAGTGTGAATGAGGCTGGGGGTCAGGAGAGACAGACCATGGAAGTGTGAATGAGGCTGGGGGTCAGGAGAGACAGACCATGGAAATATGAATGAGGCTGGGGGTCAGGAGAGACAGACCATGGAAGTGTGAATGAGGCTGGGGGATCAGGAGAGACAGACCATGGAAATGTGAATGAGGCTGGGGGTCAGGAGAGACAGACCATGGAAATGCTGAAACGGGGTGGAGCCTGATAATGGTATGGGCCTTTAGTAGCCAGGGGGTGGGATAGAGGGGGGACTTGTTGCTTTGTTTTTCTTATAACTTTTCATTTTTAGATAACTTTAGACTTCCAGAAGAGTTACAGAAATGGTGTAAATTGCTCCGCAGCCTTTACCCAGCTTCCCTAATATCTTGTTCTCATATTACATAACAGCCACACAATTACTGAACATCGAGCAATTAGCATTGGTGCAACACCAGCTACTAATGTTAGCCCGTCTTTGAAGTTAGCCAGTTTCCTGACTAAGCCCTCCTCCTGTCCCAGGATCCAGGCCAGGATCTCACATCACAGTCAGCTGGCATGGCTCCTTAGTCTGCTCCCACTGGTGAGATGGTTCTCCACTCTTTTCCCTTCTGCAGACTTGACACTTGTGAGGAGTACTCGTCAGTGAAACACTGAATATTAAAGTATTTAAATTTAAAAAAATCACCCATGTGTGAGCTTGTCTGATGTAGTCCCATGTTCAGACAGAGGCTTTGAACTTGGCAAGCTACCACAAAAGCAAGCTGTGCCTTTCTCTGTGTATCATTTCAGAGAACTCCTGGGGTCATTGCGCTTTATTTCTGGTGGTGGTAACCTGTTTCGGGAACAGGTTCTCACTATGCAGACCAGGCTGCCCCGAAACTCACAGTCCTCCTGCCCCGGCCTCCCGAGTGCTGGGGTTTTAGGAGTGTACTATTATACAGCACACTGACATTACAATGTTTATTTGATGTGTATATGGTATACACATGTATGATGTTTGAGTGCATGTGTGCAGTTGTATATGCAGAAGCCAGAAGAACATGTTAGGTTTCTCTGTCACTATCTTGTTCCCTTCAAACAGTGCTTCTGGTTGAACCAGAACCCGACATCTTACGTGTGCTGGCCAGCAAACCCCAGCAATCTTCCTGTCTTTGCCCCCACTTCTGAGGTGACAGGCATATATGGCCACACCCAGCTTTTACATGGATGCTGGGATGGGTCCCCATGCTTGCTGCAAGTGGCTTTTCCTGTTGAGCTACCTCTCCCAGTCCTACAATGCTGATTTTGATTCAAAGTGGGGTCTGCTCAATTTCACTACTGAGAAGTTCCCATTTTTACCTTTGTTATTAGTAACTACACCTGGGAAGTTCTTTAGAAGTCTTGTTTCTCATACTCCCATCCAGATGTTTCTCATACTCCCATCCATTTTTCCCTAGCATTCCAGATTGCTATGTGTCAGCTTTACTGGGCTATGCAACTGTTCAGACACTCGTTGCTGTGACCGTATTTTGTATTTAGTTAGTGTCTTGATGAGGTGATGTTGGTGAGAAAGGTACTTGATGGTAAAGGGGGCCCTTCCTCCCTTGGTTAGCTCAAACACTTACGGATCAAAAACAGACTTTTCGGTCGTGAGCCTAGCCTTTAACGGCTGAGCCAAGAGATGGCTCAGAGGTTAAGAGCATTGCCTGCTCTCCCTAAGGTCCTGAGTTCAATTCCCAGCAACCACATGGTGGCTCACAACCATCTGTAATGAGGTCTGGCGCCCTCTTCTGGCCTGCAGACATACACACAGACAGAATATTGTATGCATAATAAATAAATAAATAAATAAATAAATAAATAAATAAATAAATATATATATATTTAAAAAAAAACCAGACTTTTGAGAGGAAAAAGAAGTCCTGCTTCAAGAAAGACTACAATGGGGTAGAGGAGCAGGTGAGGCGTGGTGGCACGTGCCTTTAATTCCAGCATTCCATTCCAGAAACAGAGAAGCTGGTAGAGCTCAGCAGTTCAAGGCCAACCTTTCCTGAGTTCCAGGACAGCCAGCGCTACCTAGAGAGACGCTGCTTAAAAAAATAAATACATAGGAGCTGGAGAGATGGCTCAGAGATTAAGAGCATTGACTGATTTTCTGGAGGTCCTGAGTTCAATTCCTAGCAACCACATGATGCCTCACAACCATCTGTAATGAGATCTGATGCCTTCCTTTGGTGTGCAGGCAAACATGTTGTATATATAACAAATAAATAAATCTTAAAAATAAATAAATAAATGGGCTGGGATGTAGCTCAGTGGTAGAACATTGCCCACTTGTGCAAAGCACTGGACTTCATATTCACCATCAGGAAACCAAACAAAATAAAAATCCCACTTCAGAATTAGCTCTTCCCCAGGGGTTACCTCAGCCTCTAAAGTTACATAAGCCAATTCCTATTCTATCTACCCACTTGCTCATCTGTCTGTCTGTCTATCTATCTATCTATCCATCCATCCATCATCTATCTACGTATCTATGTATCTATCTATCTACCATCCATCCATCTATCCATCTTTCCATCCATCCATGTATCCATCTATCATCTATCCATCCATCCATGTATGTATCTATCTATCATCCATCCATCCATCTATCTACCTATTTATCCATCTATTCATCCATCTACTTATCTTCTACTAGCCTTACTTCTTTAAAGAATCCTGACTGACATATTATCATAAGTAGGTTTTACCTGCAAAAAATATTACTGTGATATTTGAACAGCGATATTAAATACCCGTCATGTCTTCTGTATTCATTAATGAGATTTTTACCACAAGGAAAAGCTGTTTCTTCTCTCCCACTTATTTATCGACTTAAATGTTTATTTATATCATTATGAGCTCATGAATATTTATTGCATGGTTTACAACCCAATCCTACCATTATTTACTTTTCTGTGTAGGCTGTCCCAGATTTGGCTCCATTATCTGGCTGCTGTGTCCTTTCAGCTTGCCCTCAATGTTTTTCTGAGCACTTCTTTACTTTCTGGTACCACAAGATGTTCAAGGCCCAATCTGAATTTTTTTTCCCTTACCTCAGACCTGTGGACATCTATTTCTCTGGAGAGGTCTTACTCCTCTCTTTGGAAAATGGTATTTAGAAACCAAGGTCCAGGCAACAAGTATATTCTTCACTGCTGACACCTCCCTGCTTTCAGTGAGTATGTATACTTCTCCCGTCCCCCTCTGTCTCTGTCTCTGTGTGTGAGGGGGCGGAGGAGAGATTGAGCAAGAGAAAGCAGAAATCCACATTGAAAGGTGCTTGGAGCAGTGGTTCTCAACCTGTGGGTCACAACCCTTTTGGGGTTTGACTGACCTTTTCACAGGGGTCACCTATCAGATAACCTGCATGTCAGATATTTATGAAATTATAGTTATGAAACAGCAATGAAAATAATTTTATGGCTAGAGTTCATGCTAACTAGATGGATGTCTGAAAAACTACCAGAAAGATTTAGTGGTTTCATTTAGGAGCTGACCAGAGAATGATTAGTCATCTAATCGGGAAAAATGGGAGACAGATACATAGCAGACTAAGGGGTCATAGGATGGTTTGTTGAAAAAAGTGGGAGAAGAATAGGGCTTCGTGGATTTGAAGACTTGGCTAACTTTGGAATGGAAGCTGAATATTCCAGACAAATCCAAAAGCTTTGTGAAAAGAGCACCCCATAAAAGGAAGGAACATAAATAAAGAAAAGGGGCTGTGGCAGAGACTGAGTGTAGGTTAGGCTGTGAATGACAGGTCCTTCTACAGGGGTCAGCAAAGAGAGGCCGCTGGGCTATGGCACTGTGGTTAAGAGCACACTGCACAAGGCCCGATGGGGCTGCTGCAGAAGGCGGGATGAGAGGGGACAGGACTGAGTGGCACAGGCAAAAACAAGAAAACGAGAAAACCGTGCAAGGCAGGAGCTGGGTGTGGAGAAGGGCAGTCACCAGAGGATTCATCTCACCTTCTTCCGGTGTCCGGAGGAGACTTTTGGCTGGAAAGCAGTTGTTGAGGTAAGGCTTGCCATTGTCCATTTTGTACATCCCTGAAGACACCATCTCCCTGAGAGACAGCAAGGACAGCCAGGAGTCAGAAGAGTGAAAAGGTACAGGGGAGCCCTCCCCAGTGCCATTCCTGAGCCACCAAGACCTCTGAGGACCCCTCTGCCTCAGCAATGGGGCTGCCGTGAACAGAGCAGGGAGGCAGGAGTGGGGCTTTCTGGTTCAAACCAGTCCTAACTCAGCAGGACACTAAGTTAGGCTCACACAGACCTGGTTTGAATTCTGACTTTGTCTTTCCTTGCTGTGTGACTAAGTGTGTTCCTCTACTCCTGAGTCCCACTGTCTTTGCCTATGGGGCAACGCTCCCACCTTAACAGGAATGGGTGGACTGAATGAAGGGGGCTGCTGTTTTTGTTCTAACAGAGTTCAGAGAAAGGGGCTTACATGATGAACAGACCAAGTTTGGACTAGATAAATCTGGTCTGAGGGGTAAACCGAATTTACTGATGGAAATGGGGGGGGGGGGAATCAACAGTGATGTAGCAAGAATAATAAAAATCCAGAAATGGACATTGGGCTTTGAGCTGAAGATCAGAGAAGCAAAGCAGCCAAGTCACTAGAGAGCTCTTACCTCTACCCAATCTTCAGACTGAAAAGAGAGCATGTTCCCGTCTCATCCCACCTCATACTCCTCTCTCGAACTAGTATTAATGGTATAACCCACCACTGCCCGGCCTCTATGGCTCACTAGTGTGGCTGCTGGGATTAAAGGTCTGTGCCACCACTGACTGGTCATACTTTGTTAGATCATAAACAAACTATCACTATTCCGTTCAAACAGAAAGAGCCACAGGAGCAAGGGCATCATGAGGAGGGAATGGTCGGGACCCAGGAAGAAAAAGGCTGTGCATTTGGAACTCTTTGATACAGTAAGGTTCAACAGGAAGATAGTGCCTGCTTCTGAAGGGTGTTTGCTGAGGGGCAGGGAGACCGTGGTTTCACACTTTGTCCTGGGCATTCAGTGACTGGGAGACAGAGTCAACAGTTGGGCTGAACACAAACCATGCCTGAGCTGCGCTTGGGAAAGGGAGGCCAGACAAAATCGTCCGGTGAATGAGCCTGGCAATGGGGAACACTGGTAGGGAGCACTGTACCAAACTAGTGGAACCAAACAAAGATAAAGATAAACGCAGAAGGCAGGGGAGAAAAGGAGGGAAGGCGAAACACAGAAACAAAAACCAGAAACAGAAACAAGACCAGAAACCAACTGTAGAGAGGTAAACAGGAAGGTGGAGGAGGCCCAGGGAGCTGTCAGGTAAACCAAGGGACGACAAAGCCCAGGAGAGCATCTGAGAGGAGGAGCTGGGAGGTCAGGGAAGGGGACCATCTCAAACAGGCCTTGAGGAAATAGCAGTCCACTTCCAGGAAAGGGCAGAACTAAGTACTGATGTAGGAAGTGTGGAGAAAGGGAGGCTATGCAAGAGGAAAACACAAGCAGAGTTTCCAAAGACCTCAGCTGCGAAAGGGAGGACAGAGGCAAGCAGCAGCATAGTCGAGAGAAAGCCGCCAATAGGGCGGGTATTCGGGAGTGAGGGTGTGGGGGATCCAAGGGATGTGCTCTCCAGCTTACAGAGTGCACAGAGGCAATGCTTTTACTCTAGCCCCAGCCTCAGAGGGCAGCCACTACAGAGCATGGACTCTGGATGGTTCAAACGCTTGTGAGAACAATTACCTCATGACTTTGGACACAAGTTATCTAACATTTCACCGCACTGCCTCAGTTTCTCCCTCTGTGAAATGTAGACAGTAAGTGGACCTCGTCTATGGAACCGTCTGGATGACCAAATGAGAAAACGCTTGTGGATGGGCTTAGGGGTGTAACCAGCGCCTGGCTAGCATACATTGGTCATTTTCTAACAGGACGAGAAAGGCTCAGCTATGTTATCACCAGGAGGGCAGAACAGGTTAAAGGAGGAGAGAACGAGAAAGAAGGGCAGCCTTACTCTCTCTGGGAGTGATCAGCAGGAAGGGACAGGGCAGGAAGGCTCCCTGGGACAGCTGTGATAGGAAGACATTTCATATAGCCTGATTGGCTCATTTCTTACCACTCAAGGAATAAGAAGAACACAAGGGAAATAACCTTTCACTTCCTGTTGGCTCTATATGTATGTATGTGCATGTATACAGATAGAAATGTATGTACATGCATGTATACCGACAGAAATTGGGAAGTGAAAATAGTTCTGCCTCCACGGTCTGACTTGGGCTTTTTTAAAAAATCAACTTGTTACTGTCTTCAGAATAATTCCTCAAAAGAGGGACTGTCCCTGATTACAGTTAAGTTTATCACCTGTCACTCAGGAAACAGGAAGTTAAAGAGCTTGCAGCCTTCAGGGAAGATAAAGATGAGCTGAAGGCAGTAGAGTACTTGCCCAGCATGAGCTCGATCCTTAGCAACACACACACACACACACACACACACACACACACACACACGGGGTGTTTATCATCTGTATCTTTAAGTCTTTGTCAGAGTCTAAGGTCAAACCTTGCATAAACCTGCATAAGTGGCCAAGCATTGCAAATCCAGGTCTTTACAGGAGCTGGGCAGGCTGTGGGAGTGGAGTGGGTGAAGGAAGCTGAACGCCAGAGAGACAAATGTATGTGAGCATACGCGTGCCTGCAGGGGCGGCTCCTACTCAGCCCTCCCCAACTGCTGCCAAGCAGAAATCCCAGTCAGTGTTGCCAGACCTTCCTTGTTTTTATCAAGAGATGAGCAACTCATCTGTCACTTTGAAATGATGTGCAGACCAAACCAAACACATCTGGGAAGACCATCAACTCCAAGGCTACTGTTAGTTTTCTGTGGTGAAAATCCTTTGGCTTTCATAGGAATAAAGTAATAAATGCTATTCAAAACCAAACCAAACCAGAAAACAACTATTACTTAACTTTGCAAATTCAGTCACAAATGTTTGCTGCTGCCTGGAAATGCACAGCTGGAGACTGCAATGCCACCTGGACCCTGTCCCGGCCCCAGGGCCTTTCTTCTTCCACTGCTTTTGTTGTGGCAGGATTCCAGCTCGTACTGTCCCAGCAACCTGCTCCTCGCCTAGACTGGGCCCCTGAGGAAGCACGGGTCCTACTCGTTTCTGTTTGTTTAGCTGCATTTTGTTTTTGCTGTGGGGTGATGGAACCCAGAGCCTCAGACACACTAGGCAGGTGCTCCGCCCTGAGCCCAAGGCCGACAAGGCTGCTCTCCAAGGTCCTTGGCATCAGTGCCCTAACCTTTCCAGCCTAGCCAATCCTGGGCCTTCAGCCTTACAAGGCTATATTGTCACCAGTGTTTCCAGCCTTGTGCTTAGAGCTTAGTGTTGCTTCTGCATAATAAATACCCATTTTTACCCTGTCTACCTGGTTGATCTCACCCATTAAAAAATTCAGTTCCGCTCCCCCAACAAAGACCTGAATTTCTTACATTGTAAACTCCTAGAGATTTTTCTTTGACAGACTTCCGTTATCCAAAGCTCTGCTTTGGGGGCAGCCTATCTGAGCCGCCCCAGCTGAGGGAAGGGAGTTCCCTGAAGACTGTGAGGCCGAGGCATCGAGTGTGTGTGAAGAATACATAAAAGACGGGCGAGCTGGGATCAAGGTGTCCTGTGAGAAGGCTTCCTGGCAGTGACAGTGGCAGGTGGGGCAGAAGGAGGAGGGCAGTTTGGGAACAAGGAACTTAACTTCGGGTCTAGTTTTTCCTTCAAAGCAGGACAGCTGTGGGCAAGTCATTAAAATGACTCTTTGACTCTCAGTTTTCCTACGTGGGAAATGGAGCTACAAATTCTGTGCCTGGAGAACTGTGTTGAGAACGGAATGAAGCAAAGGACAGATGTGTATAAAGAGCGTAGAGAAAGGACATCTTTCTACTCCGTTTGCACACACCACTCCTCTCACTTTCTAGCAGGAGACAATGGTGCTTTCGCTAGACTGAGTTTATTTATTCGCTCCTTAGTGTCCCTTTCATGGTTTCACTGCTTTTAACCTCATACAATTGCTACGGATAATGCAAAGCTCCCCCAAGGGACGATGAGCCTCCAAGTCTGAAACACTCCTAATCATTGCTTCGCATCCATCCATGGGACCTAGCACATTAGAAGCACCCAAAGGTCATGAGCGAGCCAAACGAAGGCTATGACAGCACTCCTGGGACCCAAGGGTCTCTCTAATTTCCCTTGAGGGAAAGGGCAGTGCGTGTAGTGAATTATCAGTTTATCCTAACACAGCAGCTAACATAGCAAATTCCTTTTTTTTTTTTTTTTTTGGTTTTTCGAGACAGGGTTTCTCTGTGGTTTTGGAGCCTGTCCTGGAACTAGCTCTTGTAGACCAGGCTGGTCTCGAACTCACAGAGATCCGCCTGCCTCTGCCTCCCAAGTGCTGGGATTAAAGGCGTGCGCCACCACCGCCCGGCTAACATAGCAAATTCCATGAGTATCTATGAACCGAGTAAGTGATGCTTGGCTCTCCTTTGGTCTAATGCGTAGCCTGTGTATTCTGATCCCTGAGCTCCCTATAAAGGGATAAAGGCTTTTCTCAGGCGGCCCTCTGGCTTGCCACACTTCTAGAACCACACTCACTACTTTGTAGGTATTTTGCTCCCCTCACCAACTTCCCTGTTACAGGGCCTAAGATTGCCTCACCTAAACAAACCCATTCTCTGGTTTAGTTTCCTTTTGCTTGCTTTTGCCAACTGATACAAACTAGGGTTAGTGTCATCTGGGAAGCATGAACATCAGCTGAGAAAAAGCCGCTGTCAGACTGACCTATGAGAAAGCCTGTGGCATGTTTTATGGATTAATGATTGATGTGGGAAGGCCCAGGTCTCTTGTGTAGGAAAGCAAGCAGGTGAGCAGCAGGCCTCTGTGATCTCTGCTTCAGTTCCTGTCCTGCTTAGCCTTGGAAGCTTTGGCTTCCCTCACAGACAAAGGGATCAGGACACGCAAGACAAATAAAGCCCTTTCTCCGCAAGCTGCTTTGTGTCAGTGTTTTCTCAGAGCAACAGAAAGTCAAGCAAAAAAAAAAAAAATAAAACCATCTTGACACCTAGGCCTGAGCTAGAACTCTCTACAAAAATCAGCTGCTTTGGTTTTCAGGACACCCCTCTGTCAATCTATCAGCTGAAATGAATGAGGGAGCACGTGAGTAAACCGCTGTTTAGAAAACACTGGAGACAGCAGCAGCTAGAGAAGGATCTAGCAGTTAGTTCACTGGGCTATCAGGGCCTAGTTCTGTGTCTATACAGTACTTACTTGATCTTTGACCTCGGGAAAGAGTCTTTGCTTTCCTTTTGTTTTTGTTTCTTTACCTGCTTCTTTACCTGTAAAAGAGATATTGTAAATCGTCTTAGCCTATTGTTAAGAAGTCTTGAACCTTAGTAATTATATCCTACATTCTAGATATATGGAGCCTTATGCTCCAATATGTGTCTTGGATGAAGGGTGGGGGGAGGAGGGGATAATAGGATGGAAACAATTCCGAGAAACAGATGGACATGCTATGAAGATAAGACAAACGGGGCTGGAGATGTAGTTCATATGTTCAAGACCCTGGGCTTGATCCCGAGAGTCACGTATGCGCACACACAAAAGACACAGGAACGAAGACATGGGCAGAGAATTATAAGAGCCACGTTGTTTGCCAGTAAAATGTAGCCGGGTTGCTTAAGCAGGCTACAAAAAGCATAGATGGGAAAGGAAGGGACCGTTTATAAGCTCATTTAAATGAAACACATTTCTGTAGGATAAAAATAGCAAAGACAAAGTTGAGAGATAAGTCCCAGTCTGGGAAAAATAAATGTCATGTATTTAACACAAAGAATAAATCGAACTCAAATATTAGGCAGCACATAAATAATAATAGAAATTCTAATTCAGTGTGAGAACAAGAGGTGAGAAGGTACAGACTTACAACCAAAGGGACAAGAAAGGGACATCATTCCTAGGTTACATTTCCTAGACTGTAACCCTGATTTTTATGGTAGATAAATGAAAGATAAAGGTCCATACTTGAGGGTTAACTTCAGCTACCTCTGAACTCTCTCTCAAACTTGAAAGCTAATGTCAAGTGACTTTAGTATCCTGTAGGTCTGTCTGTCTCCCTCCTGCACCTGTGTGCCTGCGTCACTCTCTCTGAGGCACCGGTGTTCCTTACTGGCATGCATTTGCCTACTCCACTCCTTCAGCCTGTCACGTCTGTCTTTCTTTACCTTGATTCATGCAGTCTCCTTTCCTGGAACTCCGTATTCCCAGGTGGACCTTTTTAAGGCCCGCTTCATTTCTTTTTAAAGTTTACTTATTTTTAATTTATGTGTACACATATTTTGCCCCCATGTCCATAGAGGACAAAGGAGGGCACTGGATCCCCTGGAACTGGAATTACAGATGACTGTAAGCCTTCATGTGGGTGATGGGAACTGAACTGGAATCCTCTGCAAGAATAGCAAGATGCTGAGCCATCTCTCCAACCCTTGGGCCTATTTCTTTTCTTCTTAGTTTTTTGAAGGTTCTTCTGTCTAGCTGTAGTTGTCCTGGCACTAGCTCTTTAGACCAGGCTGGCCTCAAACTCACAGAGATCCATCTGTCTCTGCCTTCTGAGTATTAATAGAATTAAAGGTGTGTGCCAGCACCTCTCAGCATAAGCCTATTTTTCTTTTCTGAAAGATTTATTTATTATGCATACAGTGTTCTTTCTGCATGTATCCATGCACACTGGAAGAGGGCCCCAGATCTCATTATAGATGGTTGTGAACCACCATGTGGTTGCTGAGAAGTGAACTCAGGACCTCTGGAAGAGCAGCCAGTGTTCTTAATCTCTGAGTCATCTCTCAAGCCCCATGGGCCTATTTCTTAAAGGAGGTATTCTATTACAGTGTATTAGAATGGCCTGGTTTCCTGACTGTTCACCACACCAACCTCAGGCTGAAGCCGAGGCCCTCCAAAAAGAGTCTAGTGATCTCATTTCCAGTATCTCAAGCAAGGCGTGGCCTACAGAAGGAGGGTTTGTAATAAATGCTTCCCCAACTAAACAGGCATAAACAAAACGCTGCAGGAGTACTTTGTTTTGTCTGATAGAAAGGAAAAGGCAAGGATCGAGGAGGGTTTCGCAGAACAGGTGACGTTCGAGCTGGGTGCTAAGCAATGAGAAGGTGAAGGAAGGATGAATGGCAACAACAAAAAGCCAAGAGGTATTCGACCACGGTGGCCAGGAATAGCTTAACAAAGGATGAAATCTAGTCTAGTGTTCACTATTTTCATATGAATGTTAGCTTTGCCACGACAGGTTTTGTCTGTTTCAGAGGTATACTCTGAGTGACCAGAACGGGAGGACTGATTACATGCTAAGTAATTCAGAGGCTGGGCCTGGTGGTTTGTGCCTTTAGTTCCCTACTCAGGAGGCAGACGCACCTAGATCTCTGTGAGTTTGAAGCCAAGCTGTCTACGTAGTTTCAGGCCACCCGGAACCTTACAAATGAGACCTTGTCTCAGGAAAACAATGTCTTATGAATTCAGCATTTGGTCCATAATGTGAATATTTATGGGGATAGGTATAAAAGCTAAATATGGCATAAAGTAATATTCCTAAGCCTCTAGATTAGCAACCAGATTTATTTTCCTTACATGCCTTATACAGTGTCAAGTTTTATCGATGCTCAATATTTTTTCTTAGTCAATATTTGTAAAATTAGAATGCCAAACTGGAAACATGCTTTTAATTTAAAAAACTAAAAACTCTGCTTCAGCTGTGTTCTGACCCATGCTCTCTGCTTTCTGGTAAGTTCATTATTTTGAGATTGACACTGGATAGATGTGAGCGCACGTAGGGCACTGCCTGGCAGATAGTAGGCGCTCAATAAATGGCAGTTCTACTTGAAACGCTACTAACAGCTAAGACGATAGTCACTTTGGAGAGACTACTCGAGCTAATGCTCTAACAACAGGGATAGAAAAGAGTGAAGAGCAGGCTCTTCCACGCTTTCGGGGCTAGAAAGACTCTTAACTCAAGCAAACCAAGTTTCCTGCCACACCTGCCTCCGGCGTCGCTTCCGCCTCCTAACCGTCCGCTGAGGCGACGTCCCTGACAGGCGGGATGCACGCCTGCGAGCCTCACGGGAATCTCGGAATCGCTCCACGGTGGCGCTTGCCACAGCCTTCCCCACCCACTCCTTGGTAACCGCGACGCTGCGGCTAGCAACGTAGGCAGCAACTGGCGACCGTAGATTCTAACAAGTCCCGTCAAGCCCCGCGGCCACTCTCCGCTCTCGTCAGCCCACGAACTACGGATCCCGATGGGCGCTGCGCAGGCACCACGTGGGCGGTTTCAGCCAATCGGCTTTGGACAAGTCGTAGAGGGAGGGAGACGCGGAGGGGAGACAAGATGGCGGCGGCGGCGTCGCAAGGCGGGAGAAGCGGCGGTGGCGGAGGCGGTAGTGGGGTTGGCGGCGGCCCCAGCTGTGGGACAAGCAGCAGCCGCACTGGTTTGTTGGATAAGGTGAGGATCTGGGGCCTGGAGACAGTGGAGAGCCTTGGGGATGCCCGGGAGGTGCTGAGCACGCCGTCCCATCCCCGCCCCCCTTGTCTGCGGCTTCTTGACTAGCGCTCCTCTGTAGCCCACCACCGCGCTCTTGTCATCTGCCCTCTCAGCGCATTCGCGTCTCAGCCTTCTCTTTAGGTCCTCTCTTTTCCGCAAGTGTGCTGGTCCCTAACGCTGGCTGCCACCGCAGCTTTTTAAAGTTATTTATGGCTATATTTTGCCGTAAGGATCGCGTTTCTATTGTGCTAAAGGGGACACACTCTTGAAAGTGCCCATTTCAACAACGCGGAAAACTGATCTCCCCAAGAACTTAAAAGAATCTACTCGAAGTCGGTGTTCCCCAGACTTCCGCCGTCACCCTCGCGTGTTGCTATAGAGGCCAAAGAGTTCCTTGGCCTTTTACTTACTAAAGTTTCTAGGCGGATTTGTTTTTCCCATGATACGTCAAATAATGAAATATTCATATGTTGGCTTCCCTTGCTAAGCTGACAGAAAGTCTTTTCCCCCTCTGCGTTCCCTGCCTTTCTCTTCTCTTCCTCTGCTTGTCCCTTGCTGTCTGTGCCAGCTAGCTGCTTTTCCACTCTGCCTACCCAGTCATTTTTTAAAAACAACAACAACAACAAAAACCATCTTTATCCATAAGGGCTTAAAGGAAAGGGGTGGGGCTGCCCCTGAATTGACCTTCTTGCCCTTTGCACAGCATCTTGGAAGAAACAGTTATGTGAAAAGCAGGCCTAGTATTGGTTCTGCCACTGGGTATGTGACCTGAAATATGCCTGTTCTCCCCGTGTCTGTTACTCATCTAGAAAAGTGCGGGATTTAGCCTGGGTATATCATAAGATTCCCAGCTGATGTGATAAGTGTGAGCATGCTGCTTTAATATAGTAAACCATTTTTTCTTGAAACATTTTAATTGAAAAGCTTTCTGACTCTTCTGTGCCAAGCAGATTTGTAGTGCCTAAGAAATGAATACCTGATTATGTTGAGGGCTCCGATCCAGGATTTGTGTCTCTTCCCACATAGTAGGCAAGTACTCCACCATGGAGCCACTTCCCCAGTTCTGCTTGGTTCTTTTGAGGGTCATTAGATTCAAATTAAGATAGGGTCTTGCTGTGCAGCTAAGCTGGTCTCAAACTCAGACCCTCCTGCTTCTTTCTTCTGACTACTCTCACAGTCTTAATACTTCTTAAGTAGGAATGTGTTCTGAGAATTGATTGGTATTTTTGTTAAAATTCACCCTTTCTGTTGGGTGTGCAACTCACAGCTTATGCTGAGCCTTCCCAGGG
The DNA here is from genome assembly GCF_037038515.1 of Microtus pennsylvanicus. Lineage (NCBI taxonomy): Eukaryota > Metazoa > Chordata > Mammalia > Rodentia > Cricetidae > Microtus > Microtus pennsylvanicus. Next base: position 42,369,840 of record NC_134596.1, on the reverse strand, counting down.
TGACTCTGTCTCCCCTCTGCTTGGATTATCACTAGCAAACATAAACAGACATTCTGCCATGGCAGAGCTTACTACACAGTGCTCTTTGGTGTCTGTCAAGGCTTGGGTTCAGGTTTCACTGCAGATTTTTGGTGTCCAAGGATGCTCAAATCATTCATAAAATGGTATAGTATTTGAATATAAGCTACATACCCTCCAGTGTACTTTAAATCACCTTTAGATTATTTGAAATACTTGCTGCAAAGTAAATGCTTTGCAGACAGTTGTTATACAGTGACAAAAAAATGTTTGTGAGTTCAGGAATATAAAGGTTTTTCGTTTTTGCTTCTGTTTTTGTTTTTCCCATTGAATACTGTCTATACATTGGTTGGTCCTTGCCTGTGCAATATTGATATAGAGAGCTGACTGTAGTATCTTTGTGTTAGGATAATTTGGCTTTTAAGTATCTCTGCTACTGGAGTAAAGTATGAAGACTGTGAAGTTACTTAACCTTAGAACCTTTTCTTTTCTTCATCTGAAACAGAGAGAGTTATAGGACAGGGTTTGGGGCGGAATCAAGACAGTGTATCTATCAGACTCTGCACTCTGAAGTTTACTGTGTCGTGATGAAGGGAAGTAGCAAGTTTCTGTTATCAGAGTGTTCAGACTAGCCAAATAGGAAGTGGAGTATTCAAAATAAGTATATTTAAGGAAACACATGTTGCATTCAAAAGGTACTTTTTGCAGAAATTCAAATGAGAGAGGATGGTTCTTAAGATCTGATAGCTAAGAGTTAGAGTCCTGGGGCGAAAGGTGTCATATCTGAGTAGAGTTCAGACCTGATGTTAAGAATGAGAAGAACATATCAAGTAAGAAAGTTTTAAATTATTTATTGCATTTGATGTATTTCGGGGGGTGTGTGTGTGTATGTGTGGGCACATGGTGTGGAGGTCAGAGAAGAATTTTTGAGAATCAGTTTTCTCCTACTGTGGGGGACCCAGGGACCCCATGAGGCTTGGCAGTAAGTATCTTTATCCTTATACAGAATGTGATGGTGCTTGAGATTCTTGTAGGTAAACTACTGATGGTAGAGTTAGACTGGAGAGGGTCACTGAAGTGCGATGGAAAGACTTGAGACTATATAAAGTGACTTTAGGAAAATTATTCACGTAGTTCACAGAATTAGACATAATATGGCCAGAGACTAGTGTATAGGACTTAATAGAAAGAAGTTTGTGTTCTACAGCCCTTACGTTAGCCGAGAAAAATGCCCCCAGTCTTAGGAAGAGCTGTAGAAGATGCTGCTCAACGTGTCTAGAAAACTGACTGCTGAGGTGGGAAATCTGGACCTGTCCTGAGTGGAGCAGGTCTGTGTGAACAGTGGGGTTTTGTTCTAGGAGTGTTCAAATGACGATGGTGCCTTTAATATAACCTCTTCAACATGATTTCTCTTCTTGCATTTTCTTTTCTCCCTTTGGGGGAGGAAGGCTTTTATTTCCACACCTGTTGTTTCACTTGCCATGAAGAGATGAGATCAAGGTGTACTAATGTGCTTCTCGATTTCTCAACACAGATGCGAGTTTAAGAGCAAAGTGGCACCTGTTTCCTGTTTCAGAAACAAGTTTGCAGATCTAATCTTCCCCCTCCCAGTCACTGCTCTAAGCTGGTTTGCCCCATGTCTGTCAGTGCCTTTTGAACTATATGGAAGCCATAAGGAATAGCTGCTTTGACGAGTGGTGGTGGCACACGCCTTTAATCCCAGCACTTGGGAGGAAGAAACAGGTAGATTTCCTTGTCTACAGAGTGAGTTCCAGGACAGCCTCCAAAGCTACAGAGAAACTGTCTTGGGGAGCAGGCGAGAATAACTGTTTCCCAATTTGTTTGGGCTGTTAAAAGTTGGCATGCTATTCATTCATTCATGAACTGTTATCCAAACCTTTTTAACCTCATAACCAGGATTATGACTCGTGGTTGGAGTCTGACATTAGGATACGGCTTCTATACCTTGGTTACTGAGAACGTAGCTCTGGGGCCAGCCTTGCCAGCTCCTAGCTTTGTAGAACTTCCTGCAGTAGAGAATCATAAGTGAAATGAATCTCAAGTGTTCATGAAAGTCATCAAGTGAACTTGTTAGGCGGGTGTAGTCAGAGGCTTCATGTATATAAGAACTTCAGAAAAACCCTGTTGGCTGCTCAGAGACTATTTGCAATTATACCAGACAGTATCTTAAAACTTAACGATCATTTTAGTTTTACAGGATTCCATAGAAAGTACATCGCTCCCATGACTGCTGGAAGTAATTCTAGAAGACAACATCCCCTCTCCCAACAAAGTTTGTCCTTAGGGTTAGAGACATCATTTAGGGGTTGATTTTTAAAATCAACTGGTATAGGGTTGGGAGGTTGGGGTGGAAATTATGTAGGTTCAGGGATCTCTTTGATAAAAAGAGGAGGGGGATTTAAATGGGATAATAGGTAGATCAGTGTGAGCTTACTCACACTAATAATAATAGTGATTGTGAGCTATTATGTATAGACAATTTACGTTGGTATAGATTCTTTCATATTGATACAAATTCAGATTATATTTGTTATATTGAATACGCTCCTATTTCTGTTTGCAATATCTGTACACCTAGGGAAAGTTATTTTGTCATATTGTATGCCTGCATGTTTCTACCTCTACTTAAGACATTTGTATATTGGTACATTTTAGGATATATTGATCATATTGCACTATACATTTCTACCTCAAGATACTTTATACACACTTTACATTTTGAGGTCATTGTCCTCATTTGCTACACAGTTGTTTAAAGATTGTTTAATATTCTAATATAAACTCTTAGTCTTTATGCTATACAAGTATTAAATATTATAGGTCTGCCGGGCGGTGGTGGCGCACGCCTTTAATCCCAGCACTTGGGAGGCAGAGGCAGGCGGATCTCTGGGAGTTTGAGGCCAGTCTGGTCTACAAGAGCTAGTTCCGGGACAGGCACCAAAGCTACAGAGAAACCCTGTCTCGAAAAATAAAAAGAAAAAATTATAGGTCTTTGATAATCTATGTTTGTCATGATTATATAACTATAATCATGTTACATTATATAACTAATATATAACTAGTCATATTATATAATCAATTTCTTTAGAAACATAGGGATTGTATTCCGCATAGATAGGTGATCTTCAACCACTTCAAAGAACTATAGAATATGACGTTTAAATAACTTAGGGTTCTGTTGACGTGAGACACGATTGCTCCTGGCAACATCAATCTATATCCATGAGAATGTTGAGCACTGAAAACACTCCACTTGGATCTGTTTTCTCCTTGGCAAAGCTGGCCTTTGGGCAAGAAACTGCCCGTGCCTTGACCACTGACAAAATTTGCAGTGTCCGGAATGGACAAGCAGGATACGAGAAAAAAGACTGCCAAACCTTGCCAAGACAGGGTAAGATGGTTTTGAAATGTTTCCTGCCTATAATAAGATCTATTACAGCACCATGGAATGGAATGAGGAGGCAGAGTTACAACAGATAGCACATGCGAAGTGGTGTCTGCTAGGGAACCTCATTAGACACGCAGTTCATTGGGCACCTTATGCCTAGTCTGTGCCAGATTCCTAGAAGGAAAGGTGTTTGACATGGATCACATTGTTCACAGAGCTTAGACACAGGGAACTTTTCAGCAATTAGGGGATGTTTTATACAGTGCAGGGAACTGTGTATCAGCCAAGTTGCCAGATAGCAGGGTGGTAGTTCTGAGGGAACTTAGCTTAGTTCCTTCCCACGTGCTGCCCTTAATTATAGTTTATCCAGTGAGGTCCCATGTGAAACAAACTTGCCTTTGCCTTGTTTTAATGTGGGGTTCTCCTCTATGCTATGAATATGTTTTATTACCATTGGTTAATAAAGAAGCTGCTTCAGCCTATAGCAGGGCAGAATATAGCCAAGCTGGAAGAGATAAGAGAGAGTAGGTGCAGTCAGTGAGATGCCATGTAGCTGCCCCCAAAGCAAGAGGTAACAAACCACGAGCCTGTGGCCAAGTACAAAATAATAAAAATGGGTTAATTTAAGATGTAAGAGTTAGTTAATAAAGAAGCCTGAGCTAATAGGCCAAATATTGTAATTAATATAGTTTCTGTGTGATTATGTGGGTCTGGGTGGCTGGGAAATGAAAGAGCAGTTTCTGCTTACATTGTATCTCTGTGTATATGTTCACACACACATATGTAGGTGCATGTGTGTGCGTGTGGAGGCCGGAAGCTTCCTCAGTTGATTGCTACCTTTTTGTTTGTTTCTGAGACAGAGTCTTTTTATGGAGCCTTGGCTGACCTGGTACTGTGTAAGGCAGACTGGCCTCTGCCTCGGAACACTGAGATTAAAGGCATTGCTACCATGCCTGGCCCCACCTTGTATTTGAGACAGGATCTTTTATTGAATTCAGAGCTCACTGATCTCCGTAGCTTCTGCCTTGTCTTTTTATTCCTTTTTATTGTTCCTCATACTTAGTGTTAAGAAGACCAGAGGGAGGGGACGATACGTGGATATAATAGGGAGGGTGTGATTTGCATGCGTTTTAAATGAGTGACTTCTGAGAATGATGGGAAATGGCAACCAGATGGGAATAGGAGCCTAATGTCAGCCCTACTTGTTTAGATTTTTCTCCATGCTGTAGCAGAGAGAGCTCAGGGTTTTCATGTGTACAAAGTAGAATGGTGCGTCCCTTTCTTCAGAAACCAAATTATAACCTAGTCATGGTTTGTGTAATTCACTGGAAGTTCTCCCTACTGAAGTTTCTCGAGCTAGGCATTGGGGTTAGAGCTGAGGCTTAGTCAGCATGTTAACACTGCTTCTGCACATTATCCGTGGAAACCGCTGGGAGATTGTACGGCTGAGCTTCATCCCTGGACTCTGCTACCCTCGGTGATGTGTGTGTGGGGGGGGGAGTCTGTGAGAATAAGTTCTTTCTCTCTTGAAGTGATAAAACTTCACTATTTCACAGATAATCCAAATCTTGTAGGCTTAACTTGACAAATCCTTTGAGGTTATTAAAGGAATACTGACTGAATGCATATGAGCTGCACTCATCTGTGGTAAAATGGGGTAGGATATATGAGTTGACATAGCACATGCACTGTTCTGGTTCTAGGCTGTAGGATTTGCGTTTTCTGCATGGAAACTTGCACCATCCATATGAGAACCTGATTGTGGTGCCTAGTCTCCATACCATCAGAAGACGAGAGTTCTCAAGAAAGTAGCGCATTCTACTTTGTAAGGTGCCACAGTTTTGATGCCTATTTTTTCCGTTTTTTTTCCAGTGGAAGATTGATGATAAGCCTGTAAAAATTGATAAGTGGGATGGATCAGCTGTGAAAAACTCTTTGGATGATTCCGCCAAAAAGGTACATTTTTTCAAGAATGTGCATGAGCGTGTTTTTAGCCTGTGGACATGTCTCCTCTCAGATCTCAAAGTGAGAAAATGAGCCAGGAAAGGGCTTCTGAAATTATCACAGAATAAATAGGAGGAAGTGTTTTTTAACATCAGTGTTGGGGTGTCAAGAAAATTGGTAATTCATTGTTTCGAGATTAATTAGTTCAGAGCACAGAGCTTGGGAAGGTAGAACTTCCATCTAGGGAGAGTCCGTAAGGTACTGCCAGGCGCACTTGGGATGCAGAGGCAGGCAGATCTTTGTGAGTTTGAGGCCAGCCTGATCTACAGAACTAGTTCCGGGGTAGCCAAGATAGCCAAGGCTACATAAAGAAACTTGTTTTTGCCTCCCCCCCAAAAAAGGCCCAAACCTTTTCTCTGGGATTCTTTGTTTAGAGTGGTAAGATGCCAGCTGAAGAGAACACTCGTTCATTCCTGCAGGTCATAACATGACCAAGCCACAGCAAGGCCGCGTCACTGTTACCTTCCCTCCTGCTTCTCTCTAGGTACTCCTGGAGAAGTACAAGTACGTGGAGAACTTTGGTCTAATTGATGGGCGCCTCACCATCTGCACCATCTCCTGCTTCTTTGCCATAGTGGCTTTGATTTGGGATTACATGCACCCCTTTCCAGAGTCCAAGCCAGTTTTGGCTTTGTGCGTAATATCATATCCTTTTTTCATGCTCAGGTTTGCTTTTTAATAACAATTCAAAAATGCCTGCCGTTAGATTAGCCTTGCTTCGCATAGAAGCTTTGATTTTAGGGCTTGCTAATGTTAGAATTAACATGAAAAGCTGCGCATATAAACTCCTGCTATAGCATTGATATTCTGTATTTAATAAGGTTATTTTATCTGTAACATACGTAGTTATTAACTAATAGAACTAGAGCAAACATGCACAATGGTAATGAGACCCAGCTCTTTTAACTCGTTGGATTTTTTTCCATCAGACTGGGTTGCTTTAAGCCGTTTATTCCAGACTATTAATAGAAAAGCTTGGGCTTTTAGAAGTTTGAATTTGTTTCCTATTTTTTCTTTGAAGCTGAAGAGCTGGCTGGGGAGGTCCTGAGCATGAGGTGTGGATTTGACCTGTGTTTCAGTGAGATTAAGGACTCCTTCCGGGTCTACACAATATGGGTTTGAAATCCAAGGTGTTTGTGACCTTGTGCTCAGAGGGAAAAAAAATGTAAGTAATACACATTCAGAATTGCCAGAATGAGTGGGACTCTGGATGTGGTTGCTATGCTTGTAATTCCAGCTCCCAGGATGAATCAGGATGATCATGAATGTCGAGCCAGCTAGGGCTACCTGGCAAAACCTCATATCCCCATTTAAAAACTGGAAAAAAGAGTTCTGGGAAGATGGCCCAGTTGTTAAAGTATTTGTTACACAAGCATGAAGACTTGAGCTTGGAACCCCAGCACCCACTTAAAAGCTGGGCACAGCACATGGGCTTGTGATCCCAGTGCTGAAGAGATGGGGATGGGATCCCAGGGCCGTCTGGCCAGCCAGTCTCTCTGAATCTGAGCTCCAGGTTGGTTCACTATTTAACTTTCATAATTTATAACTTAAAAACGATATAATGGATTTTTTTTCGGTCCATCAAAATGCCTCTTTAGGTGAAGGTATTTGCTGTCTGGCTTGATGATGTGAGTTCAGTCCCTGGAACCCAGAGTGAGAGACTGACCCTGCAGGTTGTCCTTTCATTTCCACACCTGTGCCTTGACATACTTTGTGCACACATTTCCCCAGATAAATAAGTATAAAATTAAAAAATCATAGCTATATATCCTCATTAGTATGTAGAACATTAGTATGTAAAAAAAAATACATCTTACAGGCTACCTTCACAAAGCTGGAGAGGTAGTGCCATAGTCAGAGTTTGATTCCCGGAACCCACATCATCTAACTCCAGCTCCAGGGGACCTGACACGTTCTTCTGGCTCCTGCAGGCACCCGTGTGTGCGTGCACACATGTGCACACACACACGTGCACACACAATTTTAAAAATAAAATGAATCCACTTTCAGAGGCAGTTAGTAAGCCATCTTAATAAAGCACCCATTAAAAATAGTACTATACAAATAGACAGTTCCTGGTCTTGGCAACAAGTAACCTTTGACTCCTCAATAATCAGATTAGTTATCCTAGTTAGAAATTCTCACTGCTGATGGAATCTCAAAGAACACACCTTAAGTTCTAGAGACAGGGACAGCAGCCACATCACAGTCTCCAAAAGAACTGCTTGGACAGTATTCTGTTTAAAGCAGAGCTTGATCCTAAGGTCATGTTTTATATACAGTGCTCATGACCACCACTGTAAGTAAGGACCGTGTGCTAATGGCTATGTATAGAAGCCCCATGACAGTTCTGTTTCGTTTGTCTGAGACAGGTCTCAGTAGATCGACCTTAACTTGCAGTAGTCCTGACTCAGCCTTCCAAGTGTGGAAGTTATAGGTGTGCCCCATCACGCTTACCTTCACGCCTTTCTAAAAGCTCAGTATTCTGCCCATTTAGAGGTGAGCATATGTGGGGAAGAAATTAATTTAGTAAATGCTGACGTGCAAACCCAGTACTGTCTTTACTCAGAGTCCTTTTCCTTCTTATACTCCCTGCCTCTCTAGTTCATAAGATTTAAATGACACTCCACACACGTTAGTGGTTGAATATAAAATCAGCACTGTCAAGCTGTGTAGTAATGTGTCTGCATGTACATCTCACAGTAGACTAAATCTGAAGTCACTTTGTCATTGCTGAATAGTCACATGGAGAATATAGTTTTTATTTTTGTATTTTATGTTTATGGGTATTTTGCCTGCATGTGAGTCTGTGTTAGATCTGGAGCCGGAGCTATAGAATGTACTGAACTGCCATATGGGTGATAGGATTCAGCGTAGGTTCCCTGCAAGAGCAGCCAGTATTCCGAATTGCTGAGCCATCTCTCCCACCGCTGATATGTTTTTAAGTAGAGAAATAAGCACAGGTGATAATGAAGTTTTGAGAAACTAGGGTAACAGGACATTCTTAGACCCGTTGTCCTTCAGTGTAAAAGATAGAAAGCCTGTTTGTCCTGTACCGTTTCTCTCCATTTTGAGACAGCTAGAGAACAAACCAGAGGAAGTTGTTTTTCTTCTGGGTATTAAATACAAGGGTTAAAGGGAAATAATTAAAATTTCAGTGATACACTAGTAACTTACTTAAGGCTATCAAGAAAATTTTTGTGGCTCTCGTGTGTCATTTGTTACTGTTGTGTTTGCATATTTGTATATTTTCCCCTTAACGTCAGTTGAACCTATTTTGTGATGATGGGGATTCTGACCATTTATACCTCATATAAGGAGAAGAGCATCTTTCTTGTGGCCCACAGAAAAGACCCTACAGGAATGGATCCTGATGATATTTGGCAGTTGTCCTCCAGCCTCAAAAGGTAACGGCCATCCTTGGTCCCTAGAGATTCTGGACTCCTGATGTTGGGTTTGCCTTGGATTTACAGTGTCCTAGTCTGTGCTTGTTGTATGCCAGTCACAGTGCTAGTCATGTAAGGTGGGGTGGATGAGTTAGCAGTCAGTGCTAGTCATGTAAGGTGGGGTGAATGAGTTAGCAGTCAGTGCTAGTCATGTAAGGTGGGGTGGATGAGTTAGCAGTCAGTGCTAGTCATGTAAGGTGGGGTGAATGAGTTAGCAGTCAGTGCTAGTCATGTAGAATGGGGGTGAATGAGCTAGCAGTCAGTGCTAGTCATGTAAGGTGGGGTGGATGAGCTAGCAGTCAGTGCTAGTCATGTAAGGTGGGGTGAATGAGCTAGCAGTCAGTGCTAGTCATGTAGAATGGGGGTGAATGAGCTAGCAGTCAGTGCTAGTCATGTAAGGTGGGGTGAATGAGCTAGCAGTCAGTGCTAGTCATGTAGAATGGGGGTGAATGAGTTAGCAGTCAGTGCTAGTCATGTAAGGTGGGGTGGATGAGCTAGCAGTCAGTGCTAGTCATGTAAGGTGGGGTGAATGAGCTAGCAGTCAGTGCTAGTCATGTAGAATGGGGGTGAATGAGTTAGCAGTCAGTGCTAGTCATGTAGAATGGGGGTGAATGAGTTAGCAGTCAGTGCTAGTCATGTAGAATGGGGGTGAATGAGCTAGCAGTCAGTGCTAGTCATGTAGAATGGGGGTGAATGAGCTAGCAGTCAGTGCTAGTCATGTAAGGTGGGGTGAATGAGTTAGCAGTCAGTGCTAGTCATGTAAGGTGGGGTGAATGAGTTAGCAGTCAGTGCTAGTCATGTAGAATGGGGTGGATGAGCTAGCAGGTTTTTTCTAGCACTGCAGTTCTGAGATTTCTCTATCATAGAAGATACTCTCAGGATATACTTTGTCTTTTTCCTTGTGCCCAGTTAACAAAGGTCAGAGGTTGGGTTGGAGGAATGGCTCAGAGGTTAAAATCCTTACCGCTCTTATAGAGGACCAGGTTTGGTTCCTAGCACCCATGCAGCAGCTTACAGCCAGATGTAACTTGAGTTCCAGGGGATCCAGCATCCTCTTCTGTTTTTTCTGTCCTCCTGCATGCATTTCATACACATAAACTCATGCAGGTGAATACATAGACATATTAAATAAGTGAATATTTTTTAAAAGATCAGAGATGTGAGGTTGGTTATCTTTAAGGAGTCTCCATTCAATAGGGTAGTCCCTGATTCAGCATTGCTAAGCTTATCCCCACCTTTCAAAAACACTTGGTTGAGGTATGTTACTGCTTGAGTTCCTGTTTATTTTTTAATTGATTTTTAAAGTTAGCATATAAAGTGGTGCGTTTTGGGGGCATTTTCATATGTCTGCTCTCACTGGTCCTCCTCCCTCTTCTCTGCTGGTTCCCTTCCTTCCCCTTTAGTGCCCTCTTCCGCTGTTTGGTATTTTATTACTGTCGTCCCTGGCCCCGAGAGCTCTTCAGTTTTCCAGTCTGTTGGTGTTTGATTTGTTCTCTTTGTCCTGTTGCTTAGGTTCGATGACAAATATACTCTGAAGTTGACCTTCATCAGTGGGAGGACAAAGCAGCAGCGGGAAGCTGAGTTCACCAAGTCCATTGCTAAGTTCTTTGATCACAGTGGGACACTGGTCATGGATGCATATGAACCTGAAATATCTAGGCTCCATGATAGTCTTGCCACAGAAAGAAAAATAAAATAGCCAATTCTAAAAGCTGTCTTTTGCTGGATCATACAGTTACTGATGGGTAGCAAAGAAACAGAAAGTCTAAACTTGGTCAAGTATGAAATGTTAAAGATGCCCCTGTGTAGCCCATGCTGGATAAATCGAATATCCTCACACAGATATGCAAAGCTGTATCTTTGATGGCGAGCTGTAGCCCCCTTGGTCTGCTGGGTCGTTGTTGTCTTCCTTAAGAAACATTTTTGTAAAGCTGAGCATTCTTTTCCTTTTTACTTAATAGTACTTTATTTGGCATAGCTTCGTGCCACCACTAACCCACTGGACCGTGGTGTTCACCTACAATCCCAGTACTTGAAAGGCTGAGGAAGGGGGATTGAGATTGAGGCCCTTCTGGACTGTAGAGCCAAGCCTTGTCTTGGGAAGTGGGTGTTGTTAACTTGTTGCTGACTTTGTGTTAATCCCTGCTTCAGCAACTGTTTCTTTCAGTCCAGGATACAACTTCTTATGTATGACAGCTTTCCTGTATACATCATTTTTGTGGGTGTGTATATATATTTGACTTGGGAAGAATTATTTTAAAAAAATACAAAATATTTTAATTTGTTTAAAATAGACTTGCCTATTACATTTTGTGCTTTTAACCAATTAAAGAAGCCAGTGGCATTTTTAGTTTTATATTCTCTGTTTTCCACTAGTATGTTTCTGTCAATTTGTTTGTGCCCTTTATTAACTGCCATTTTCTAAAATTTTTTTCAATAAATGAAAGAAGATGTGAAACATGGAGTCCTAGTCGTGAAAGAAAAAAAACAGCACAGCAAGTGCTTTACTGCTCGTGGTGGGCTCCCTGCTAGGCCACTCACTACTGTCGGGAGGCCTGCGAACCTGGGGCCAGGGACTCTGTTCCAGTGATGCTGATGCTCACTGCAGTCCTAAGAAGCAGGCACTGTTTCCCTTTCTTTACACACGAGGAAGCTAAGACACAGAAGTTAACAGTTTGCCACACAGATGGATCTAGAACAAGAACTTAAATCTTGGTAATCTGGCTCCAGAGGTTATTTTCCTTCACAGACAAAACAACAGTATTTTTTTTCCCCAACATTTTCCCAACCAGGACAGAGAACTGGGCACTTGACCAGGTCTTATGACCTTTAGAATATTGCCCCTCTAGACTTCTGGGATTATAATTCTAAGTCTAATACCCAAAACTATGTTCACCTTATATGAAAGCACCTGCTGAACACTGGCAATGTTGTCCCTTCTAGCAATACCCAAGTGAGACAAGACTGGCGTGTATAATGTATATGCTCTTTCCTAAAAGCCTTTGGTAAGTCAAAGCTTACCAAAGCTTGAACGTCTAATCTGCCCCCGTCCCCTCCTGGAATGTAACAATTCAGGGAGGTGGCTCACTTAGTAAAGTGCTTGTCACGCAAGCATAAGAGCCCGAGTTTGGCCCCTAGAATGGATGTATAAAGAAGCCAGGTGTGGTGGTACATTTGTAATCCCAGTAAAATGTTCAAATAAACCCACTTAGAGACTTGGACTGCAGGGATCTCTTACAGTTTTCCCCGTGCCTCAAGCCATTTTAAGTAGTTCAGATGCATTGAAGAAGCAGTTACCAGCCCAGCTAGTACGTGTGCTGCCAGCACTCCTGCACTGATGGCGTTCCTCGTAGATAATTGTCAGTCACATGACCCAGACATTCTCTGCAGGCTCCAGCTTCACAGCTGGCACTCTGTAAGACTGCAGAGTACCTCCTGAGAGCTAGCCTCACACCACGGCCTGTTTGGGATGCCACTGGGCTGTGGACCTATGGTGCCCTTTCCTCCTGGAAACCCAGAAGCCTATCGCATCCTCCTGTCTTTCACCTGTCTCTAAACTTAAATCTTCTCAAGCAGAAAGAACCAGTAAAGAGGGTCATTATTTACAAAATTCTGCTGCCAATACTTATTCATATGTATCTCAGACAGCGCATTTGCTTTAGAACTTCAGGGAATGGAAGAAGGCACGAGATCTCTCTCTGATTCACTCAGCCTGTGAATACCAAAAAGCAATAACTGCTTTTCTCTCTACTCTCACTAACCTGACTGAGCCCAAGCCAGAGACTACAGGGCAAACCACTAGTCTTATAGTCAGACTGAGTTTTACAGAGTAACCCTGCCTTCGGTGACCACATCCCCTGTTGGCAAGGGTGCACATGCTTGGTTCTCTTCTGAAAACCTGATTATAATGCTGGATGCAGTGATGCACATCAGAAATCCCAGCACAGGGAGACAGGCAGGAAGATGGCTACAGTTGAGTCCAGCCTAGTCTACCTACCTAGCTCGTTACAGGTCAGCCAGGCCTACATGGTGAGACGGTCTTCAAATAAAAACCCTGGGCCTGATATTCCGGTGGTGTCTGTGACCCCCTTTCTCAGAATATTTTGAGTTCCTGTGTAGTTGCCGGTAAAGTATTCTGGAGGTGGTTGTAGAGTCTGAGTAGTGAGAAGTACTTGGAGAAACAAGAACAAACCAAACCCCAAATCAGTAGATGAGAAGAAATAATTAAGACCAGGCTAGAAAACAATTAGGACAATTAGAAAACAATTTTTTAAAAAATCAGAAAAGGTAGACAGTGGCATAGATAGCAATGAAATTTTAAAAAGTCATTAGGCTATGCCTTAAAAATTTATATGACTTATGTAGATATAGATGGCTTATCAAAATTCAACCAAGAAGAGATGAGCCATTTGAAGAGATCCATAACAAGCAATTGAGACTGAAGCAGTAACAAAATATTTCTCAACTGGAAAAATTCAATCCCACAACGAGTTCTGGGATTTTCAGATGAAAATTTAAACCAGTGCTTCTACCAGTCCATGCTAAAGGAAAGGAACGCATGCTTTCAAACTCCTCTTATGAAACCAGTATTATTCTGGTAATCCAGTTTAAAGGCACAACAAAAAGTATAAGTCAATCTTCCTGATGAATACCCGTGCAAAAATTAACTTAAAAAATTGCAAATCAAATTCAAGAACATGTCTACAGGTTGTTCACTTCAGTCCAGCTGCAGGAACGGTCCAACATGCAAACCAGTGTAAGAATTCAAGGACAGAAATCAACGCATCATCTCAGTTGGTGAACAGTCGTGACTCCTGAAACTCACTCTAGACCAGGCTGGCCTCGAACTCACAGAGATCCACCTGCCTCTGCCTCCCAAGTGCTGGGATTAAAGGCATCCACCACCACCGCCTGGCAAAATGCAACATTCTTTCATGATGGAAATCCCAAAGAGACTAGGAAAAGAAGAACCATTTATCCGAATATAATAAAGGCTATATATGACAAACCTATATTCACTATTACACCGAATGGAGAACACTGCATTTCTACTAAAATTAGCAACAGCAAGTACGATTTCTTTCTCTACACTGTGGGATATATTGCTTGAAATCTTAGCTAAAGCAACAAGATAAAAGGGATAAAAATAGGAAGGGAAGAAGCAGATGATAAGATTTCATACGTAGAAGAACCAAAGACAACCAGAAAACAGCTCTGCTAAACACATTCAGCGAAATAGTGGGATGCAAAATTACCATATAAAAATCTTAAAAAGCATTGAGAATAAACATATTGAGAAAGAAATCAGGGAAACAATCCCATTTATGCCCCCCACACATACCCAAAGCCCTTGGAATAAAAGAAGTGAAAGACCTTTAAAACAGACTTCAAAACACTGAAGAAATTGAAGCCCACCTATGCTTGCAGATTGTAACAATGAATGTTGTAAAGTGGTTCTATAAGATTCAGTGCAGACCCCACCAAAAGTCAATATCACTTTCACAGGAGAAAAAGGAATCCTAAAATCTATGCATAAACTTAAAATACCTTGGATAATCAAAGCAGCGTTGAGCAAAAAAGAGACTGATTTCAAGTTAAGACTTTAGAGCTATAGGAACAGAAACAGCACAATATTGGCACAAAAACCCACAGAGCAATAAAACAGAAGACCTGATGTTAGCTCTTGCAACTATGGCTACCTTATAAGAATAAAATGTCAAAAACGCATGCTGGAGCAAAGTGCATTTTCAGCAAATGATGCTGGGAACACCACATGTAGAAGAATGAAAAAGTTGACCTCACTCGATAGAGCACAGGAAAGGACTTTCTGAATAGCATCTAATCAGGAAGCAATGCCAACTACTGATGAAAAGGAAAGGATGAAACTAATTTAAAAGCGGTAGAGGCAATAGTGTGAAGAGACAGCCCCCAAAGTGAAATAGAGTCTTTGCTAGCTATATTTCTAACAGGGCGATATCTAGAGAGAACTAAATAAATAAATAAATAAATAAATAAATAAATGTTCTGGTTTCCTTACTGTTGCTGTGGGAAAAAAAAAAAAAACATTCCAACCAAAAGCAACTTAAGGGAGAAAAGTTTGTTTCTCCTTATAGGTTATAGAACATCAGAGGGAAATCTGGGCAGAGACTTGAACTTATCGGAGTGCCACTTGCTGGCTGGCCCCCAGTCTTATGCTTAGGTAAGTCCTTATATAGCCCAGGACCACATGTCTAGTGACGGTACCCCCCACAGTGTGCAGGGTCCTCTACAGACAAACCCACAGGTTAATTTGATCTAGGTGATTCCTCAATTGAGGCTTTCTTTAATGACTCTAAGCTATGTGATGTTGACAAAGCTAACTACAAGAAATTAACCAAGCAACCAATCAAAAAAAGGAATAATGAGTAATTCTCAGAAGATGGAATCTAAAACAGCCAATAGACATACAAAAACATTTTTACTCTCTCTAGATAGCAAAGAAGTTGAAATTGAAAATCCCTTGCAATTCTAGCAAGAATAGCAGCCATTAAAAGGAGGAGGAGGAGGAGGAGGAGGAGGAGGAGGAGGAGGAGGAGAATGAGGAGGAGAATGAGGAGGAGAATGAGGAGGAGGAGGAGGAGGAGAATGAGGAGGAGAATGAGGAGGAGGAGGAGGAGGAGGAGGAGGAGGAGGAGGAGGAGGAGGAGGAGGAGGAAGAGATGTACTGCAGAGATGGCTCAGTGGCCATTCCAGAGGACCCAAGTTTGTTTCTCAGCACCCATGTGGGCAACGTACAACTGCCTATAACTCCATCTCCAGGAGATCTGATGCCTTCTGGTGTCCCTGGGCATGGTCACTAATTGTGGCATGCATACACATATACATCAATTCTTTTAAAGAATAAAACTTGTTTTTAAAAAGTAAGTGTTGGTGAAGATAGGGACAAAGGTAACCATTAGGCAATGCTGGAGAATGTGAGAAACTGGTTCGGTCATTATGAAAGTCATTGTAGAAGTTCCTCAACCTAAAGACCTATTATGGGATGTAGTTCTGTCACCTCTAGGGACTCCTAGTTAACACATCACAGACATACAGTACTAATAGTAGCTTAGTTACAGAGCCAACCCAAGTGTCCAACAACAGAGGAATGGAAGTGGTCTGTACACCTAGTGGATATTTTCAGAAGAATGAAATACCTTTTTCAGAAAGGTGTTGTAACTGGAGATAATCACATTAAGTCAGATGTGAGAGAAGGTTTTCTCCCCTTTATGGATGAGCTCTTGTATCTATGACGTGATGGTAGAAGTGAGGCTGTCTGGAGGAACAATCTAATGGGAGAGGAGAAAGAGTGGTCGGAGCAGGGATGTTCTCGTGTGGTGCATATTGCATGAAAATACTTTTATGTAGGACAATTTAATGTATAATGAATACACATGAGGAAGATATGTTTAAATAATACGTAGGAAAAAATGGAATCCACCCATGAGTAACTCAGTCAACATTCCAGTATTTCAGGTTAGGTTCTGCCCATGAAGAGGCTGTGGGTGGAGTTTCAGTGTTTTAGGGAAGGAGGGCAGTCAAACAAAAGGTGCAGAGGGAGTTTACATATGGTTCGACCCTGCTTGGGCAACCGCCCCTGACTGTTGATTTACTTTGGAGATAAGTTGCCTCAGACCGGCTTGCTTGCCGTTGGATATGGGCCAATCTGGAAGAAGGCCTTGGCTTCAAGGGACGTTATTTCTTCAGCGGAGGGAAACCCCGAACCATCTGAGGTGCTGACTGAGGCCTGGTAGCAGTTACCGCAGCTGTGGCCACAGGGTTCATCCATTGGCAGAGTTCTAAACTGATAACGAGAAGCCTCGGAAATGGCTCTCAATCATTTTAGAAATAAAATTATGTTTTCTATGACATTTTGCTATGACAAAAGGGATCCCTTTGCCAACATTTAAAGAGTGGTATATTTTTTTATTCATTCCTCCAAAGTGTTTATTAACTAGAATTCTGCCCCCAGGAAACACTATCTCCTTTGTCTAGTTTGTATGGATTTGGTTTTATTCTGTTCTAGGAGCTATGGTCTCACTACCAATATCTTCTAACCATGTGGATTCCAGCTCCGGCCACTGAGGAGCTCCTGTGAAGGAGACCCCAGTTACTCTGTGACCTCTTTGTACTGCATATATCACAAGGTGTTCCCCGCTCAGCTTGTGTTTTTCCCAGCCCCACCTCTGGGATCAACTATTTTACAAGGAACCTGGTCCATTTGTCTGAAACCGAGATCTAGGGGCTTGGTGTTTATTGTCGAGATGACTGAAAACAACTATGATGTTGTTATTCCTAGAAGCAAATCCTGAATGTCACGTAATGGTCACTGGTAACATTGCCTCAGAGTCTTTATAGAACCGATTCGTTCAATCTAGGATCCAAACAAGGTTCCCAGATTCACAGTTTTTCTTGTAGTTGATTTGAACGTATTGAACATTTGAACGTATTGTTTTGTCTGCATTCCTCCCCCCGCCCTTTGCATTTGTGAATTCGGCTGGTCGCATCCTAACCATGTCACGGTATCATTGAACACATTTTCTACTCCCCCTTTGTGTGTGCGTGTACTGGTGGGTGGCTGAGGGCTGAACCAGGGCTAGATGAGCACTCTACCACTGAACTACACCTCCAGCACTCAGGATGGTTGTTTAGCAGTAAGTCTTTATATAGGAGCCACATAATCACCTGTTTGCTGGGCTACACAGTGGGCTCAAATGTTTTTGGCTTGATGCATCTAACACAAAAATTTTACACTGATCACCATATGGTTCTAGGAGCCACTGAGTTATTGCAAAATTAGAAAATTATATCATTCTTTTATTTATATTATTATAAAGAAGATCATTAAGCCACCTTGGAATAGGATTTGTATAGGAAAGGCTTTAGTCTATTTTTTACTTGTATTCTAGCTTGATTCTCACCATAGCAACCTCTTGAAATGGGCAGGCTTTTTCTCCATATATCAATACAACCTCATAACATTTTAAAGGCTTTTCTTTATTTTGTGTGTATAAATGTTTTGCCAGCATATATGTATGTGTACCGTGTGCATGCCTTGTGCTCTCAGAGGTCCAAAGAGTGTGTGAATCCTATGGAACGAGAGCTAAGGATGGTTGTGAACCATCATGTGGGTGCTGGGTCCTGGATCTAAGCCCTCTCAGTCACTGGGCCATCTCTCCTGCACCATGATCTCAGAATTGTAGACATTTAGTCTACTCCTTGTAAGTTGTTATTTTTTTTCTCCCTTTGACACAGGGTGTCAATATTTAGCTCTAAGTACTCTAGAACTCATGTTTAAACTGAGCTGGTTTAGAACACGCAGAGATCCCCTTCCCTCAGCTTCTGCAATGCTGTGGCAGGTGTCCGCCTGGCTGTTATCATCCCCTGTAGGTTCCTTGTTAAGTCAGCTCTTCTGCTGTGACCCCAGTCCTCTGGCTGCCCTGTTTTCAGGGAAGTCTAGACACGGTAGGGTATGATTATGCTGCACCTCCTCTCCCCAGCCCTGCAATCAGCCGTTTTTCTATGAGGTACTGGTTCTTTTAGGAGAAAACAGTTTTATTTTAGCTCAGTGTGGTTAGGTGAGTATGTCATTATAGTTTTCCTTTAAAAAAAAAAGAAGAAGAAAAACTGTGTCATGTTGTAATTTTGTGTTCTTAGGAAAGCCAATCCCTTAGAACTCTTAACTCATGGCACCCACCCCAATTCTATACTTACTGCATTTCCCCTGCCTCGTGGATTCAAATTCAATATGTCAATTGGTTTTCATCCTCCAAGTTAGAATTCCACTTTCCCTTTTGATTTTGCCAAATTCTTTTGTTTTACTTGGTTCCAACAAAAATGATTTTAGATTGTTTCTCACCATGTGACTTTTACTCAGAAGAATCAAACAAGTTCATGTCAAAGAAAGAAACACCATGATAGGGGGCATGGATGTGGGAGAGAGAATCCTCAGATAACCAAAATGAAATAAAAGGAACAGACACTATGTTTCTTGGTGGGCAGGACCCTGACCCTTGGTGTCATCACAGGCAGAGGTGGTGTTCAGGTCCCTGCGAGTCTGCCCTGTTGTGAAGCTTCATGTCTTACTAGTTAATCCACATTTGGAGACTTATAAGGTATAAGTTTCTATAGTACGTCTTATTAAGAATTATAAGCCAAACCCACGTCCCTCACCACAGGACGATGCCACTACGCTAAATGTCCTATACGTATAAATAACCATTTCTGGATTTTGATGCCAGTGTGTTCCACATCTTGTTTTTGTTTCTTTTCATTTTCCTTTGGGTCTCCTGTTTCTGGTAACCTTATTGACCAGGCTGAGTTATCTGTAGCTTTCTTTGTCTCCATGCCTGACTGTCCCTCTTAGAGGCTGCAGTGTCTCAAGAGGGGTCTTTTTCTTCTTTTGGGGAGGTGGGGAAGAATGGGACGGTCCTTGGACATGACTGTATGTAAACGTGTGTAGGCAATACACAATAAATTGTCTACAGAACTGGAACGTGAACCTAGGATGATGTGTGTGCTAGGCAAGTGCTCCACCCTTAGCTGGTTACAACTCTGTAAATACTTTTTTATCGTGTGTTAGGGACTTCTTGATAAATTGTTCAGGGTGGCCTTAAACTCGTTCTGTAGTCCAAACAGCAGAAATGTCCAGTCCTTCAGCTTTCGTCTCTATCGGACTAGCTGAGTTCACAAGCCCTGTGCTACCAGGCCCTGATAAATGGGTACTTTTTGCAAGGCAAGTGCCCAGTGCTTTGGGTGCACACACCCTTCCACCTCTATTTTTTTTTTTTGGTAGTCCCCTCTGAGGCCCGGAACCTTCGCTCGACAATTAGACTATCCAGGGAAGTTTTAGGCGGTGATACCTTCCACAAACTGACCGACAGATGAGAGCGTTGAGAAGCAAGCAGGGCGGGCCCTGCGAGGTAAAGGGCGTGGCCCGGCGGGGAGATTGACACCCGGCCGCTGCAGGACCTTTGCCCTGCGAGTCGCTTGTAGCTTCACCCCCGCGCCGCCGTCTCTCTCTTTCTCTTTCCTGCCAGCTCCGGCTCAGCGGTGTCTGTCTCCGCCTCCGCGGTCTCCGTCCGCCGCTTCCCTACCTCCAACGCCCCAGCCCTGCTGCAGGCACCCTTCCGAGACAACACGGAGAGCCCGGAGAGACGCTGGAGCCGGTGAGCTGGGGTGAGGGTCACCCCGAATGTGGCCCGGGGCTGTGGGGACCTGCGTCAGCCTGAATCAGCTGGGACCTCACAGCCGGAGAGTGTTCTGGGCCGTTCTATTTTTGTTATCTTCCATCCGCAGCCAAACTTAAGCAGTAGTTTAGAATCGTGGAAACGAAGCGTGAACCGAGCCTAGGAAAAGGCTTCTTAGGACAGAGGAAGTTGTGGTCGGGCACAAAGGTCCTGGCGTGGGAATTTTGAGACTAGGTTTGCAAACAAAGTGGCCTCACCAAAGTTTTTCTCCTCAGTCAAGGTTTCAGAAGTCGTGCTACCTTGTACCCTCTCTCTCTCTGAGAGAGAGAGAGCGGAGAGGACTGTGTTGGACAGCGAGAGTATAGAACTGCAATTAATACTTAGAATTCTCTGCTAAAGCAAACAATTCCAAAGCAGACCTGTACGTGATTCTTCTCAGCACACAGTTTAGGAGAACCGTTTAGGTGTCAATGCCAGGCCACTATGTTACCGCTGTCATCAATATTATTAGCATACTGATAATGAATGAAAATTAATGACTACTTAATTGTGGTGACGGCAGAACCAAGAGTGAATTCTGAAAAGGTCAACATTCATAATTAAAGACATCTATTTGGTTTTTTTTTTTTTTTTTTTGGTTTTTCGAGACAGGGTTTCTCTGTGGTTTTGGAGCCTATCCTGGAACTAGCTCTTGTAGACCAGGCTGGTCTCGAACTCACAGAGATCCGCCTGCCTCTGCCTCCCGAGTGCTAGGATTAAAGGCGTGCGCCACCACCGCCCGGCAAAGACATCTATTTGTATAGTGCCTTAAAGTGTACAAAACACTCCCAAGTGCCCCTCATAAGTATGCATTATTCACCTTTAACAAATGAGAGCCAGTCACGTGCCTTGCTTTTATTTTATTTATTAAAAATTTCTGCCTCCTCCCATCCCCCCATTTCCCTCCCACTCCCCCCCACTCCCCCTCCCTCTCCAGTCCTAAGAGAAGTCAGGGTGCCCTGCCCTGTGGGAAGTCCAAGACCCTACCCCCTCTATCCAGGTCTAGAAAGGAGTGCATCCAAGCAGACTAGGCTCCCAAAAAGCCAGTGCATGCAGTAGAATCATTATCTTTGGCTTCTCAGTCCACCCTCATTGTCAGCCACATTCAGAGAGTCTGGTTTGATCACATGCTCGTTCAGTCCCAGTCCAGCTGGCCTTGGTGAGCTCCCATTAGATAAGTCACACCGTCTCCGTGGGTGGATGCACACCTCGTGGTCCTGACTTCCTTGCTCATGTTCTCCCTCCTTCTGCTCTTCATCTGGGCCTTGGGAGCTCAGTCCAGTGCTCCAGTGTGTGTCTCTGTCTCTATCTCCATCCATCGCCAGATGAAGGTTCTATGGTGATATGCAAGATATTCATCAGTGTGAGGCCAGGCGGTGGTGGCGCACGCCTTTAATCCCAGCACTCGGGAGGCAGAGGCAGGCGGATCTCTGTGAGTTCGAGACCAGCCTGGTCTACAGAGCTAGTTCCAGGACAGGCTCCAAAGCCACAGAGAAACCCTGTCTCGAAAAACAAAAACAAAAAAAAAAAAAAAAGATATTCATCAGTGTGGCTATGGGAGAAGGCCAGTTCAGGCACCTTCTCCTCAGCTGTCCAAGGAACTAGCTGGGGAAATCCCCTTGAACACCTGGGAACCGCTCTAGGGCCAAGTCTCTTGCCAACCGTAAAATGGCTCCCTTAGTTAAGATATCTTCTTCCCTGCTCCCATATCCGCCCTTCCTCCATCTCAACCATCCCATTCCCCCAAGCTCTCCCCAGTCCTCCCCTTCTCCCTTCTCTCTCCCTATCTCCCCTTCCTCCCAACTCCCACCCCCCGTGCTCCCAAATTTTGCCCGGCGATCTTGTCTACTTCCAATATCCAGGAGGATAAATATATGCTTTTCTTTGGGTTCACCTTCTTATTTAGCTTCTCTAGGATCTCACGTGCCCTGCTCTTGAGCCTGGGGCATGACAAGCACAAGTTCAAGACCAGCCGAGGCGCTAAGAAGAGGCGTTGCAATTGATAGAGTAATGCAGTTCTTAAAGATGTGCCTTTGTACGGGGAACACCACTATTAACGTGATTTTATTGTCGTGAGAATATCATCGGTGTCTATGCACATCTGTACAGTGTAGACTACGGCATGGCTGGGCTATCTGGAATATGCTGCTTGCTGACTTAACGTGCTGTTTCACAGTGGAAGTTAGGTAATTAGGTATGTGCTCTAATAATGACAGAAGGTGTAATATAATGAATGTTCAAGCCAGCAAAGTAGCTTATTGTCGTTTCAAGTTTTATGAACTGTGCCCAATTGTGTTATGTTTTTATATGACTGGCATCACCACAGATGTGAGTAGTGGTGCCAGAGCGGTGAGTGACTAAGATGTCTCTAGGCAATAGGAATTTATCAACACTTATAATCTTGTGGGATTTGTAGGGTGAAAGGATCAAAGAAAAACACCTTGCACCTGACTAGACCTGAGACTTGGGCCAAGGAAAAACACCTGATTTGACCCCAAGACAACAGCTTGAAATCACACTAATCCTTGAGCTTGCCCTGAGTGAGGCTGAGGAATCCCACCAATCCCTGAGATTGCCCCAGAATCAGACCCCAAAAATCCACCAATCCCTAGCCACCCTTGAAAACTCCACCCTCCCACCCTCACCCCCCAAAACCTACATAAAGTCTGTGCCCTGTTCAGTTTGCTGCTGTTTCTCACCAGAGGTAGCCACCCTCCTGAAAGCTTCCTTCCCAATAAATCTCTTGGGTGAGGTTTGTCGTGAGACATTTTTGCTGGAGCCCAGCTGTAACGACTTTCACCAGAGCAGAGCAGCACTGTTTAACACTTGCTACTGTAACACTTGCTGGGAAGCGTTCCCTAGCGGAGCAGAGTTGTTACACTCTGGAGTTCTAAGCAGAACTAACAGCTTCACTGGGGAAACCCTCCCTTGCAGTTGCAGAGTTGTTACACTTGCGCTGGAGAAACCTTTCCCTGTAGCAGGGCTGTAGGCTCCTATGCTTATAGTGACTTTGTGGTTTAGTGACTTTCTTGGTTCCTGACCGCCTGACTTAACTTTTCATCAAGCTGCAATAGTTATAGGAACCCCCCCCCCATATACAGTCTATTATTACATTTTATATAGTGCCTGACTACAGTCAGATATCAGTTTCAGGACTCGGGAATAATACGCCCTGTTTGCCACGGTGGCACACACCTGGAATCCTAACACTCAGGAGGCTGAGGCTCAACGATAGCAGGTTCAAGGCCAATCTGGGCTTTACAGTGAGACATTGTTTCATTTTTTAAACTATGTAATGACTTATAACTGAAAAATGTTATAAAAACTGCCATATATTGTGATCCTATTGTGCAATAGGCCTTGTGACAACTACTTAAGGATTTTTAATTCTTCTTATGTAGAATTTAATTCATTTTATAGATGAGGATCCCAGAGCAATAGATAAGTGAGAACCTGTAGTGGTCTAAGCCAAACCTAAGCTTTGACAGCAGTGTGACTCAGGATAGAGACGGATGTAGAATAAAGCCCATTGGTGCACAGAAGGAGAGAGCCTGGATGGGGAGCACACGCATGCTCTCACACAATGCTGACAAGACGGTCCACATAGTCTTCTGCTTATACTGCTGCAGCCCCAAGTCTGGAAGGAAGAACAGCTTTTCTTCTGACTCCAAGGCCACTGCCTCCTCTTTTCTCACAATAGTGAGTTCCGGTTCTCTCAATTTAGTGACTGACTGAGTCATTCAGAGGTGTTGGGAGTTTCTCTTGTTTGGCTCGAAGGCGGTAGATGACCTGACACAGTACAACATTACCCCATAGCTCATTACCCAGAAGCTGCCTGAGAGGCTGGTCTCAACTCACAATGCCATTCCCACCAGAAACTCTACAGTGGATCCCGGTAGGAGCAATACCACGATAATGTGATAAAACCTGCCGGGATTTGCCTCCGCTGGGCCTTTCAGTCCCATCTATGCTTATGGTTTTACTCTCCAGCCTATCACAGTCACGCCGTTCTACTGAAAGCCTGCACAGCTGTTTCCTATTACCTACAGGCTTTGCTGCCCCCACTCTGCTTCTTACCCCACCACTTGGCTGGCCCCGTCTACACTCTTTATATTCCAGTTCATTTATCCATGCGCTCATGCATCCAGCAAACACTTGTCCGGTGCTGATCACAAACCATGCTTGTTTCCAGATGAGAAGATACAGCCCTATGTGTAAACAAGGGGTACAGCGAAGAAACTGCTGGGATGGCCACTTCATGGTTAGGGAGAAAGTTTTTATTATAAATAAGAGAGAGAAGAGTCAGAGACATCTAGGGGAGTCTAGCCATGACTAACTTTCAGGGACAGAGAGAGGAGCAAAGAGAAGAGGAAGGGAGAGAAGGAGGCTGGCAATTTCCAGGGCTAAGGGAGCAGAGAAGATAGCAAAAATGGTGGCAAAGCCTTGCCAGTTATAAGCAGTTATGCTGCGGCAGGAGGAGGGCAAGGCAAGTTGGCTGGAACAGCCGGGAACTACTATGGGGCCTCTGATCTGCTGGCGGCTTGTTTGAGTAAATAGACAACTAGATGCCCTCTCAGGAGATTGGGGGGCTGTAGGAGAAGATAACAAAGTCATGGCTTTTACTGGCAAACAGAAACCCACTCTACACGGTTTCAGAGGAATGCCGAGTGTTTCCCGGGTCAGAGTCCAGCCTGGACTGAGCACAGACTGCCCCCTGCACACTGGGACCTGACACGATGGCCCTCTGATTTTGTAGCATTCTTTGTATATATGTGTAATCTACGAGCCCTCACAGAGCGCTGGGTCCTGTGGAGAAACAAGCAGGGAGCTGAGGTGGCAAGGGCGCTGTCAGGTGACAGCTGGCCCGCTGGAGGGTGTCTGCACAGAGCTGGGGGAGGTGAGAAAGAGTGTCCCAGGCAGAGGAGGTAGCTAGCTAGTTTGGCCAGTTATTACCTTTTCTGGGGCCTCGGTCCGCACAGGTGTGCCTTTTCTGTTTTCCTACTTGCTCTTGTGTTGCCTCTAAGATAGCACTCACCTTTCAGGGTTTATCTGTGTGCACATGGTCTTCCCACCCTCAGTTCTCAGCTTAAAAGCAGGTGGCTCCTCAACACTGCTGTCTTGGCACTCAGAAATGTTGAATAAATAAAGAGGGACTCATTGGCTTAACTCTGCCATAACACTGCTGTCAGGGCACTCAAAAATGTTGAATAAATAAAGAGGGACTCACTGGCCTAACTCTTATGGGTTGCTGTTTATTATTTATTTTTATTTATGCAAATTATTTCCAAAATGGGCTTTGGGTGACATGATTTGAAAGAAATTAAATCCTAAACCTATTTTAGTCCCTTCTGTGGCCTCTGAGAAGTGGGACTTCTGGGCACTTTCCAAGAGTTTCTGGAGGTTTCCACTTTCTGTTATCACAGACCTGCTATCCTGGCACATGGCAGATAGAATATCGCAAAGACCCATGTAGCTGAGTTTGCAAGAACGTAATCTCCAGAGGGCTGGAAATAAGAGCGAACCCAAAGCCACAATAGTTATCTCTTGAGCTACAGTTAGCTGGTCACACATAAAAGTGTGGTTTTTAAGACACTTGTCCCATCTGCCAAAGCTGCAGGTCCACCCGGGCTACAGCACCTGGAAGTGAGCTCACAACACCAAGAGGCACCCTTTGAGAATCTACACCCTCTGCTGTGTGCGCCCCTCACAGAGTAAACTATGGGTAAGACCTCCTCACACAGATGAGTCAGAAGGTTGTCCTTTCTCCAGGCCTTCAGAAGAGGGAGAGAACTTGCCTTGAGAATTGTTAACCGTGATCTTACTCAAATGGGTTTGGTTTATAGTTGTCTAGAATCCCAGGTCAAGAAATCAATGTGTCTGGAGAGCTGATGTATTGAATGAGGGAACATCTTGTTTGCTTTGGCTGCTGAGGACGTGGACGTTTGAGCACATCCACAGCTCGCTGTGTCCTCAGCTTTGGACTGTTTGCTGTCCCCGCAGAAGTCATGGAAGGCATGCCGTCCTGCTCCACTCTGTTCCAGCAGGAAGACCAGCATGGGATCACCTACCGGATCCCAGCCCTGCTCTTCATCCCTCCCAGCCACACCTTCCTGGCCTTCGCAGAGAAGCGGTCCACAAGCAAAGACGTGGATGCCCTCTACCTGGTGCTCAGGCGAGGGGTGATGGATGGCCACTCTGTACAGGTGAGTGACTCCTCTTGGATAAGGACCTGGGACTCATCTCTCCTCAGAGCTGAATGCACTTCTAGCTCTGTCCCCCCCCCCCCCCCCCGCACCACCTTT
This sequence comes from Microtus pennsylvanicus, assembly GCF_037038515.1. NCBI lineage: Eukaryota > Metazoa > Chordata > Mammalia > Rodentia > Cricetidae > Microtus > Microtus pennsylvanicus. The sequence continues at coordinate 42,343,415 of NC_134596.1, read as the reverse complement.
GCCAGCAAAAACCTGTGTGGGGAACTGAGGGGAAAATAATAAAAACAATGGCTTTTACTGAGCTATTTTGGGCCAGGATTCACTGAATTTTATCCTGGGCACTGTTGTCAATCATGTTTAGCACATGGGGGAACAGGGCTCAAAGAGTCTGTCATTTACTCTCAGTCCTGCACCTGTAACCCAGCAGTAGAAACATACTTCAAACTCAGGCACCAGCTACCGAGGCCTCTGTGGTGCGTCCAGACCCTGCATGGCCTGCCGTTTTTTTCTGTGCCCTGATAGAACCACCCAGGGAAAGGAGCACCATTAGTTCAGCCTTCCTGAGCTCTTCATCTCCTAGTCTGCCCGCGTTTCTACTTCTCACAGCCTGAGGGGCACACTAAGTGGGTGTCTTCTCTGTCACGGTGAAGATGAGACTCTGCTGAGCCTCCGTCCTGGCTCTGTGTAACATCGCTGCCCATTTCCTTCTGAGGAGTTTGTACTGTGAGGGCTTTCCAGCCCCTGTTTGTACAGTACATCATCAGAGCTTCTCTGTGGCTTACCAGGTCAGACTCCACAGAGGCCAAGCCCTGAGTTCTAGGTGTCTCATTTGCTCTGGGACAGGCAGAGATCAAGCACCTTCACCTTCATGGACCACCCCCAACCCGCCCTGGTAAACTTTTTTGGCTGGTGTTGGAGATACAAATGCATATAATTTGGGTATTACCCAAAAGGCCCATTGTCTAAAAGGGGAGACAGTTACCAACAATATGCATACTGTCATATAGCTGCTGTAACTCTTAGAAGAGTGAGTTTCAAGGAAGCCCCCAAAGGAGGTGACATTGGAGTTGGGTATTGGAGATTGATTTGGAAGTCCAGATGCAGCAAAGAAGAACATTCTTGAGAGAGCACACCTTTTTACAATATCTAACATCATCTTTTTTCAGATGTAACTCCACCTTGTAATAGCTGCAAATTTTGAGATTATTTGGGCATTCAAGATCCTGTCCATTTCAATGTCATATATTGCTTGCAAAAAGAACTGGTGCTTTTAATGAGCCTTCTGTCTTACTATTAGTAACCCACTCCCACTATCTCCTTCTTCCCCTTGACTAGTGGGGACCCCTGCAGCCACTGATGGAAGCCACATTACCTGGGCATCGGACCATGAACCCCTGCCCTGTGTGGGAGCGGAATACCGGCCGTGTGTACCTGTTTTTCATCTGTGTGCGGGACCATGTCACTGAGCTTCGGCAGATTAGGTCAGGCAGGAATGCTGCCCGTCTCTGCTTCATTTGCAGTCAGGACGCTGGGTGCTCATGGGGTGAAGTGAAGGACTTGACCGAGGAGGTCATTGGCTCAGAGGTGAAGCACTGGGCCACGTTCGCGGTGGGCCCTGGTCACGGCATCCAGCTGCAGTCCGGGAGGCTGATCATCCCCGCTTATGCCTACTATTTTTCATGCCGGTTCCTCTGCTTTGCGTGTTCGGTCAAAGCCCATTCCCTGATGTTCTACAGTGATGACTTAGGAGTCACCTGGCACCATGGCAAGCTCATTGGGCCCCAGGTGACAGCGGAGTGCCAAGTGGCGGAAGTGGTTGGGAGGACTGGTAACTTTGTGCTTTACTGCAATGCCCGGACACCAAACAGATTCCGAGCAGAATCCTTTAGCACTGATTACGGTGACTGCTTTCAGAAAGCAACCCTGAACCCACAACTCTATGAGCCCGGCCGTGGCTGCCAAGGCAGTGTAGTGAGTTTCCAGCCCTTGAAGATGCTGCACTTGCAAGACCCAAGTGGTAAAGATGCGCCCGATACTCAGAAGCGCCCTCTGCTGGACAGTTTTCTGGAGCGGGAGGAAGGAGCTGCAACACCATCAAGAACGTGGCTCTTGTACTCACATCCAACTAGCAAGAAACGGAGAATTAACCTGGGTGTCTACTACAACCAGAACCCCTTGGAGGGGACCACGTGGTCCCGCCCCTGGATCTTGCACCGTGGGCCATGTGGCTACTCTGATCTGGCTGTTGTGGAAAAACAAGGCTTATTTGCATGTTTGTTTGAGTGTGGGCAGAAGCATGAGTGTGAGCAGATTGCCTTCCGTCTGTTTTCAGATCAGGAGGTCCTGAGCTGTGAAGTCTGTAACAGCCCTAGTAGGAGCTAAAGCCAAATCTAGACTGATGGGGGGAGGACCCAACTTTCCACAGAAGGCAATGGCAGCTACAGCCAGGATAACAGAGGTCTCTGATGTCTACAGAAAATTAAAAAACTAATATTTTGCTGCTTCCATTTTTTTTCACTTTTCCCTTTCCAATGAGCCTAGAGAAAATTGTGCCTTATCGTACACAGCAATAAGACTATGGAACTGGGAGTTTGGAGACCACGATGTGGTTTGGGTTCTGCTGCTGGCTTGCTTTAGGACTGTGGATGATGTATCCCCCGAACTCTCTGGACATCAGGTCTCCATTGTAAAATGAGAAGGTTGGTTTGTGACTTCTTGTCCTCCCATTGAAAGGAGAGACCGAGTGCTACTTCTTGTCCCTCAAACCTTGGATTCTGATGGTGAATGGAAGCCAGAGACTTATCTTCTCAAATGGCTCACTGCTCACTTGAGTATGAGGTGACCATAGGTGCTTTGACCAGAATATGTGCCTCATTCTATTTTTAATAAGGAAAATGCTCTTATCCTCCTAATCATACCCTAGCTCTTCAAGTTCTCTATCCTGGAAGAACTGAGAGAGCAGAACCATGAAGTCAGCTGCTTTCCCCGGCATTGCTGCTATGTTCAACCCCACCCCCCCCCCCATCCAGAAAACATTTCCCAGGGAGAAATGAGAAATCCCTGCCAGCTGCCCTTGATAATGGTGCTGATTGCTTTTGATGCCATTAAAGATGAATCTGAGGAGGGCTGAAAGATGGCTCCGTGGTTAAGAGCATTGGCTGCTGTTCTAGAGGACCCGGGTTCCATTCCCAGCACCCACATGGCAGCTCACAGCCGTGTAATAACTACAGTTGCAGAGGCTCTAATCCCCCCTGGCCTCTCCAGGCACTTCATGCACATGGTCCACACACACACACACACACACACACACACACACGCGCGCGCGCGCACGAACAAAATTCCCATACACAGTTCTCGTGTTCCTTGGCTCAAACAGCTTTTGGCTCTCCATTGTTTGGTTACAGGGCAGCCTAGTGTGCAGACCTTGCAGGTTGAAAGTAACAAATGCATACAGACTTTCCTTCGCTCTTATGTGAAGCCCACCCTCCAGGTGGGAAGGAAGAGCAGCCAGGGCCTAAGGGTGACTGGGGTGGATGACAGCCCTGGCAGTTGGGGAAAGGAGGAGGGTGGGAAGAGAAGGTAGGACCTCACTGTAGAGCCCAGCTTTGTTCTCACTGTACTGCATTAGGGTAGACGCAGTGGCTGAACTCCATGGCTAGGGATAAAGGATGAAAAACAGCTTTGGGATTTATGTGGGAATATCCAATAAGGGAGTCAAGGAAGGGGCTTGATTGCCTGCCCATGTGAACACCACTTCTCTAGTTACCCTTCCTGACCCCTTGCTTTGGGCTTGTATCTACTTAGTGACTAGCTGTAAATCCTTTAACTGGGAAAAGGCCCATTGTGATCTTCTCAGAAAACGTAAGAAAAGAGGATCAGGGACTCAGGAAGTCTGAGATGAAGACTAAAGAGAGATAGAGTGGGTGATGGCAACTGGGAAGAGCAGGAACAGAGGATGGAAGACCCTGCACCTTCAGGAAGAGAGGCGGGTGTGAGGTTCCATCTTGAGGGGTGGTGTAGAGGGCAGTGCTGTGGGAGAATCATGTTGAAGCTGTTGTCCTGAAGCTGGCAGGAGGGGAGAGAGACCTGTGGAGGAGGTCCAACCCGAACCATTTAGCAGTCTTAGCTTGTTCGTGGTTCAGCTAAGCAACAAAGACAACTGTGGGCCCTCCAGCCCTGCTAGTCACCCAAAGTCTTCAGGGCCCTGGGATGTACCTCATGCTGTGGTAACAATTGCTGAAGCCACTTCAGCTGTCTTTAGGTTGAAAGAGTAGAAAAGACAGGGTGGGTAGTCACACTGCCAAGGGAAATAAAGCAGAAAGGAGGCCCGTGGTCTAGGTGTGAAGAGAAGCCCACACAGGCTCTGATCTTTTGCCTTCGTAGCATCCCAGTCTGCTCCTGAGGTCTCTAGAATGGATCGGTACAACACAGTAACCCACCACTGGAGTTCCAGAGAATAGGCCTCCCATCCACGCAACCTCCTGGCCCACATTCCTTCATAGTCACCTCAGGTTCATGCTGTTTGGTGCTGCATAGGACCTGCATCTCTCGGTCATGAATCTTTCCTCAGAGTGCCTGAGGATGTCATGGAGCTTCACAGTGAACCCTAGAACCCACAGAGGTCAACCTGAGGCTGAAGGGTTAATGGTCTCCATCTGGCCCTATCGGGCCATGTTATCCCTCTGAACAGCTGAAGTCACATTCTGAGCCTCCTGTTGGTCCTTCCATGGGCTGCCAGGTGACACTATCTGTTGTGTCCTCTAGACGTCTGCTAGGAGGGGTGGAGGAACCCTTTTTCCTTTTTAACCCGGAATCATAATAACTTGTCTATAATATAGTTTTCCTGTCACATTCTGAATTCCCTGAAAGTAAGAGCTGTCTAATCCCTGTCTGTCCTCTGTCCCCAGCAAAAGGTCTGAGATGGTAGGCAGCAGGAAAGATAGGCTAAACGAATGGATGAGTCAGAGATCCTTGGCCACCCCCCTCCAGGTCCTCCCACGTTCAAACACTGCTGAGCCGTCACTGAAATGAATGCCGTGTGCACGCCAGGTTCCAGGTCCATTACAGTGCTTCCTGGAGCTGGGCTTTTATCTAGGTCGAGCCTGGTCTTGTCTTGTGAGATTTCCCAAGCCTAAAGCCAAGCTGTGGTGCGTGGGGTTCTCATTTCCCTGATATTTCCCTTTTGTCCATGATTGGACTTCCCATGTTTGTCACTCCTCCAGGATTCCAAGGAAGATGCTAAGCTCAAGTTTCAAGTGTGTTTTGTTGGCTCTGTGATGCCAGCACCAGACAAAACACTTTGTAGAGCAATGTACCATAAGCATCACCATCACTTAGAACAGTGGCTCTCAGACTGTGGGTTGGGACCCCGTGGGGTCACATGACCCTTTCACAGAGGTTTCCCAAGACCATCAGAAACACAGAATTTAATGGCAGCAAAATTACAGATATGAAGTAGCAATGAAAATAATTTTGTGATTGGTCACTGTATTAAAGGGTGTCAGCATTGGGGAGGTTGAGAACCACTGACTTAGAACCGATAAAGATGCTTAAAGGTCTTTGTTCCAGTAATTAGTGATCTTTGTTGCTAAGGAAATGAAATGATTATCATCTTAATATCTATTAATAGTTCATATTCCACATTTTTTCAAAAAGTAAATTTGAGGTAATTTTTTTATGAGAACTTTTAACTTTAAAACTCTTCTGTATTATCATTCTTTTTTTGGTTTTGGTTTTTCGAGACAGGGTTTCTCTGTGTAGCAGTCCTGGCTGTCCTGGAACTTGCTTTGTAGACCAGGCTGTCCCAGAGCTCACAGAGATCCACCTGCCTCTGCCTCCCGAGTGCTGGGATTAAAGGCGTGCGCCACCACCAGCTGGTTATACACTGTTGTTTAGCCAGTGGGAAGGAAATGGCCAGGGATGCTTGTGACACTGCTGGGCTTGACCAACGGTTCCAGCCTGACTCCTAACATTCTCTCAGTGACTGTGTTTGCTTTCTGGAATTCACTTTTGGAAAGGCTTCAAGTAAGCCTAGCAATTTTCATAATATTGAAACTCTCCCAAGGACAAAAGTATCATCCAGAGAATACTAACTTACCTCTTCAACAGTTTCATAATAATTGTTTACATAATCATTTAAGGCAAGAAATCTGACCTATTTTATGTTTGCATTTCTGTTAGGATGCTCCACATAGGGCCTGTGGGCTTGAGGGGAATACTCAAACCTACAAGCCTTGGTGGTTCAATTTATTTAACTCATCTAATAGTTTATTAAGACTCATTAAACAACGAATAGCAAATTTGATCCTGATCCTTTGAATGTTCCAAGCGCTGTAGGTAGTATTTGAAGCATGGCTAATTCGATTATTAGCCATTGTTCTAGCAAAGTGGGGCACAAAAACCCAACAGCCTGGGCACATGCTTAACTCACCACCTCAAGGCAGCAAGAGGGCCACGGGGTAGATCAGATAGCCAGGGAGTCCTCAGCGGGCTTAGCAGTGTGGAGAGAAGTGGGGAGGGCGCCTTTATCCTGCCCTTGGTCTCCACCACCCTCAGCATGGGCAGCATTTGGTGGCTGAATGCAGACAATGCGGTGATGCGGTGATGAAGAAGGGAAGAAGACAGGCCCCCGGAGGAAGGCACTTGAAGTGGAATACGGTCAGTGCCTGGGAGAGACTGCTGCAATCTCTGCAGCAGAGCAAGCCACACTTGTATTGCGGTTCCTCCCAGAAAAGCGTTTACTCTTGGGATCCCAGGATGGTAGAATTGTTTCCCAACCTCCCAAGAACCTGCTTTCCAAGGCCCTAAAGATGGATTTTGTTATCAGCAACCGGGAAGAGAATCAGAAGTGAGAAGATGGATTCCCTCAAGGGAGAAGCATAGACGTGGATGGCAGTGAAGGCTGACGCCATGCCAGCCATGAAGCCTGGAGGCACCAGGCAGCTCTCGGAGCCAAAACTCGGAGTGAACTCTTGTTTTGTGCAACGCTACCTCTGCCTTTCTTCGTGGCTGGGTCAGTCTCTGGAGCTGTGTATAGTACCTACGTCTGAGCCTCTGTATGCAATTTGGGTGGTTCTGCTCACGTTATTCTGAACACATGCACACACACACACACACACACACACACACACACACACACACACACACTGCATGATTGCTCCAGCCCTGCAGAGACTACAGAAAACGAGCCTCCTCAGGCCCTTACAAAGTCCTCCCCAGACACCCAAACTGCTGTCACCTGGATCTCTTACTTCTCAGTCTCAAGACCCGTGACCCACAAATTGCTGTGGTGCACGAACTCTTCAGTCCAGGGTGCTGTAATGAAATCACAGGAGGCTGAATGAAGGGAGAGTCTAAGTGACGCTTTCCAGCCTCGGAGCACACACAGGTCATCTCTGGAGAGTTATTTAAAAACAATTTCCAACCTGTCATCCCCATTATGCCTCCCTCTGGAGAACGGAATTTAGGTCTGGGGTAAATCCCTTCCCTTAGGGACCCCAGACTTGGATTCTTTGGGGTCAAGTCATTGAGAAATTGCTCTTCCCCCTACACTGTATACCTGGTTAGAAAACTTCTGTGTTGAAAATGAAGGCCTGGAGTTGGTTTATGGACAGGTATGGACTATGAGGGAAGGGGATTAAGTCTCTTAGTTTCCTTCTCTTCCTCTTGTATAGCATGGAACTGATGAATATTTGTTGAATGAGTGAATGAATGAATGAATGAATGGCCTTCAGTTTTAATCATTCAAAGAAGTACAGAGCCCACGAAATTGTGGATCCAAAGGCGGGTCTTAGACAAGGTGAACCATCCTGGCTCTTCTCGACCCTCCTTGACTTGGGACTTCATAGCATCAAAGTGACCCCAAAGAGGATATCTGGTAGATGAACTAAAGTGAACCCTGGATTCAGAGAGGTGCCATTAGCAGGACCCCAAACTGGAGCTGAGGGGCGACTTTGCCATTCCAGGTCCATGCCATGCTCTGTTGTGATTTGGAGGCTGTGGTGGTTGGAGTGAGAACGACCCTCATAGCTGCAGATGTTTGATGCTTGGTCCCCAGTTGGTGGAACTGTTGGAGAAGATGATGCGGCTTTGTAGGAGGAGGTTTGTCACTGGGGACATTTCCTGGGTAAAGCCTATGCCATTCCCAGTTAAATCTATCTGCCTCTTATTTCTGGATCAACATGTAAGCTCTCAGCTACTGCTCTGGCAACATGCCTGCCTGCTGACTGCCATGCTCCTGGACACAATGGTCATGAGTTTACCCCTACCCTCTGAAACTGTAAGTCCCAAATAGATGTTCTCCTAAAACTACTTTGTTATGGTCTCTCATTACAGCAATAGGAAATTAACTAAGGCAGGAATGGTTCCAGAAGCCCAGCCCTCTAGTCTTGCATCTGCTATGTTGTTAGTATTAAGGAATGTGAGCACATTTAACCCAGGACCTGTGATTGGATAGCGAGGCTTCCAGAGGCTGGTGTGGCGATGGCAGTAGGAATCAGAGAGACTCTGAAAGACAGAGCTTGTGTATCCACAGCCTTCCATCCACCCTGTGAAGATGCTCCTTTGGATGACACTACATTGTCCTTACACCTCTGGAGAAGGGCATTGTGGGTAGGGTCCATCAATACTCTCAAGGCTGAGGAGCATCCCGGCGCCCTAGGAATCTCCAGTGGGAGGGCACTGGTCTTGAACTAACCCAGACAGACCCAGGTTCAGGGCAGGCCTCACAGACATCGCTGATCTCAATGGGTTCTGATGGAGATCCAGGCTGCAGGCATGGATGTAACTGTTGAGAGTGCTGAGGTCAATCCTGCCAGCTGGGGATAGATGTCTCAAGATTCAGCTCAGGTGGCTGGCTGTGCTCGGGAGAACTACTGCTGTCTTCTATTGCTGTGATGAAACACGAGGACCAAAGTAGCCTGGGGAGAAAATGGTTTATTTGGCTCACACTTCCACATGTAATCCACCATTGAAGGGAGACAGGGCAGGAATCTGGAGGCAGGAACTGATGCAGAGGCCGTGGAGGGGTGCAGCTTACGGGCTTGCTCCTCATACCTTGTGCGGCCTGCAAACACACACACACACACACACGCTATTGGGTGTCTTTCCCAATAGCTCTTCACCTTATTTTTTGGATATAATTTTTCCCTGAACCTGGAGTCTAGATTGGACAGTGAGCTCCAGGGATCCACCCACGTCTGTCTCCCCAGCTCTGAGATCACAGGCACACGCAGTTCTGCCCACTCCCTGTTTAAGCATTCTAGGGAATTAAACTTTGGTCTTCAGGTCTTTGTGATTGTTGGGCAAGCACTTTACCCACCAGGCTATCTCTCCATCTCTCGAAGGAAAGGTTCTTAAGTCTTTTAGTTCAGTTCTTGTTTTTCTCTCTTCCCTGTGTCTCCACTCTCCTTTGATTTGTAGAACGTGAGCAATGTATTGAACTCTAGACCCGCCCTTTCTTCTTGGGAAGGGGGCATGGCATTCAGGTTAGAGAGACATGATGAGCTTATTCTTCACTTGCTGTTCGGGTCCGACTCTTGTCTCTGGCAGGGATAGGTGTCTTTGGGTCTGTCTATGAGCATGAGGCCACAAGTGGCCTCTTTTTTGTGTCTGAAAGAATTGTAGTGACCCACTGAGGAGATCTAACTTGGGCCAAGGAGGAAGCAGGAGGTGAAGGCTGTGGGCTTCATGTGTCTTATCAGGACGGCCCCATCAATCTCCACACTCCCCACCCCCGCACTGCTGTGATCTTTCCAATCCATTCTGTGTGCCAGCCAATGGGACAGGTTTTTTCACATTTTTATTTATTTGCTATCGTTCACGTGATGCATATGTGTGGGTGTGTGCACCACAGCACCTGTGCAGAGGTCAGAGGAAAGGAAGAGGAATGAGCCTCTCCTTCCTCTCCCATGACCTTTCCAGGGCTCAAGCTCAGGCCAGCAGGCTTGCATCACCTTTACCTAATGTGCCCTCACAGGCACAGCACAAAGGCTTTGTTTTGGCGATAAGGTACCAGTGTCTACCCCACCTCTCCCGATAGTTCTATATCTGTAGGCAGATGTTCCCAAATAGGCCTGTGCTTCTGCCTCTCTGTGGCTCTTTCTGCTGGAACTGCCTCTTCCCCTCTTTCCTCCCAGGATCTAACTGAGTAGATGTCCCATCTACTGGGATCCCTGCCCCGTTCCTGGGTCAGGATAGGCACCCCTTCTTGCCTCTCAGGTCCCTGGTCACATAGCATGACCACCGTGTGTAATGGTCTATTGCTGTATTTGCGTTCTTTTCTAGACTGAGCTCCCCAGCAGCAGGGGCCAGAGACCAGGTTATGTCCACCATGGGGCTTATTGGATGCATTTGACTATGTGTGAGAATGATGGGAGGGTAGGCAGTTGCCGGTCAGTGGTAGGTGGTCCTATCCCTGAGTCTTCAATAGTCACATAGACCTGGACTAAACATTGGTCTCTTGCCAAAAGAGACTAGTTATTATTTTGTTTCCAGAAATTAGAACACGTTATTGCCACGACTATTTTGAACTGGCAAGTTGAAAGTCTGCAATCTGAAGCATCTGTAAGACACCCGCACCCTCGCCCCGGCATAATTTTGTCTGAGGCACTACCAATGTTAACCATAAGGTGGCAATCTTTCCCTAACTCCCTGAATTCTGCAGCAATCCGAATTTTGAAGCATGCTGTCTATCATTGGTGACAGAACAGCAGTCCTTGCTCTTTCAAAGTTGTCCTGAGGAATCATTTGTTAGCTTTATAGTCTCCAGGGTGAAAACAGCACACGCGCATGCGCGAACACACACACACACACACACACACACACACGCACACGCACACGCACACGCACACGCACACACACGGAATCTGCCTCTGGTTTCGTCTAAGATAGACTGGGAGTTGGTAGACTGGTTTCCCTGCACGGTTTCCACTTCTTCATCCATCCATCGTCAATGCATTTAGAGGCAGGCAGCTGGGTTTTCCTCCTCCTTTGCCAGATACCCAAGACTCAGCCTTTTATAGGCAGTCTGTCCTACCTCATCTGTGGCTGTCAGGCTGCACATTGTAGCCTATGAATTCTGTTATGGGGGTTGTGGAAACTGCTGTGATCTTCCTCCATTCCTGCCTACAGGCGGATGAATCTGGAGGGAGCCCTCTGCCCTCTTCCTGGAATTCCTTAGCTAGTTCCCTTCTGATGGCTGATCATGACCCCTTCAGTGGACGCCTGCCTCTAGACATATCTAATAGAACACAGTCCCAGTCTTTCTACTGTCCAGTGACAGCCCTGGGATGGGCCTGAAAACTCCCTGGTTCAGCCAACTTTCTTCATGGGAAGAGGTGAGGTTTCCCCATTCTGGCAGGCACAGCCAGCCTGCGCAAAGATCAGGGGAGTACTTCCAGCCCTCCCCCACGGCACACACACAGCCTTCCACACAAGGCCTCCACGGACATCATTTTCCATCAAGCCGAGTGTGTGTGTGTGTGTGTTTTCTCCTTCAAGCCTCTCCTCACAGAGGTGGGCTTAGGGCCTCCTGTCCCCAGCTGGTGCCCTCCACTGCAAATCCAGAAGTCTGAGACCTCAAGGGAAATCCTACTGGGTAGATGTCATGACAACGGCTTTGCTTGACTATGACAGAGTTTACGTCAAAGAGAAAGGATCGGGGTTCCCTGAGGGAGACACTGCGATCAGAGCCCCTTGTCACCGGTACCAAGCAGGGGGTCTGCCTAGTAAAGGCCCTGCGGTGCTCCCACACCCTGTGCCTCTGGGCAGGGTAGGTCCTCTGCCTCTGGAGGGCCCGGGTTCCCCTCCACAGGAACTGGGACAGGGTGGAGAACAGAACAGATGTTTATGAAGCAAGCACCGTGTGGCTGTTATTTCAGGGCTTCTCACCCTTCTCTCATTCACACACTGCTTCCATATTAGCTAAATCTGTGGGTTATTTTTAATATTTCCCTTAACATACTTTATGTAAACATCTGATTTCATGATACTTTATGTAAAACCTGGCAGTGAAACTCGCAGAATTGATATTAACTTTTTCCTAACATACATTATGATGAATGAATAACTTTTAAAAAATAATAAAGAATGCTGGCAAGGACCCTTGTTACTGCCGGTGAGGAGTGTACCATGCTTGGGTGAGTTATTCACAGACCCCTGTCAAGTCACCAACACCATTTTTATTTCACACGAAATTGAAGCCCAGAAAGGTGAAGTGACTTGGCCAAGGTCACACCGAGAATTCTGATCTTGACCCACAGCCTCCGGAAGGGGGGGAGCCGGTGCTGGGGGGAACAGGAGGAAGCTAGTGACAAGAAGGAGAGGGGTGGCTGCCAGTGAGACCTGCCAGAAGGCAGGGAAGGAGGAGGAGGGTTGGGGGACAGGGACTCCATGTCAGAAAAGCAAATGACCTGAGTCCCAATGTCCTATGCACGGTAATGGCCATGAAAATAGCTGCAGCTTTGCCTGCGCTTGTGCAAGCAAGATTTATCGTGCCAGCAGCTCCGGTAATTGGATGATGAAAGCCATTGCAGCTGGGCCTGCAGGCTCGAGCTTCGTTTTCAGGGAGACGGGTGGGTGGAGTGGGGAGTGGCCTGGAGTTCACCCAGCTGTGGAGAGGCCTCCACCCTGGAAAGAGCAAGTGGTCAGGCCCCAGAGACGTAGGGGACCCTCCCCCTTTCAGTGGGGATCCCGAGAAGGGGATGGCAGACTCTGCTATGGTACCACACAGGAGAGCTGGAGGGAGCTTGTCTTCTGACTGAGAAGATGCAGTAGCAGGAGGTGTCAGGAGGAAGGGCCTGTGGCCAGAGGGGAAATCCTCGATTGGAACCTAATGCCTTTGAGAACCTAGGTCTCATGCTTCAAGCCTCAGCTTCCTCAGATACACCCTGAAGATCATGATGCAGACCTAGCCCGGAGGTAGTGAGGCTCCAAGGAAATTATATGATCCCATTTAGACCGGAAAGCTATGCCTGTGAGCCCTGAGTCCTCAGATCCCTAGACCTGATGCTCAGCTACTGTGGGTGCCGTCTGTAAGAATGCCAAGTCTCCCTGGAAGGTGAGGAAAGCCAGGGGACACGTAGACCGGAAGGTCCAGCAAAAAGCCCTAAAGGAGGAAATTGGGGGTAACAAATCAATCTTGAGGCTATGAATCTCCTCTCGAGGCTAGGGCCTCTGTCTGGCACTGAATCTGCTCCTACCTGGAGGGACCCTCAGCTGCAATGGGGACCGAATGAGCTGGGGATATGGAGATGAGGCAGAGCTAAGGGAGCAGAAGAGGGGTCTTTTGGATCCCAGGCCTGCGTCTGCCACTTAGCCAGCTTGCTGAGTGGCTTTTTACAAGCGATTTTCCCTCCTAAACCTTTGTTTTCTCATCTGAAAAATGACCACAGGTTTTCTTGAATTGCGAAGAACAGAAAATCACCTGAGGCCTTCTAGACAAATGGAGTTGGGCATGGCCCAGCTATGTGATGGAGTATGGACTAAGTTCTGGGGGACCAAGCATCTGGCCCTGTGGCTCTACCACATGCAACATGAACTCTACACAGCCCGTCTTTTTATTTTATTTTATTTCATTGAGAGAGAGTTTTATGTAGCCTAGAATGGCCTTGAACTCACAATGTAGCCAAAGATGATTTTGAACTTCTGACCTTTCTGCCTCCACCTCCTGAGTGCTGGGGTTCAGGCCTATGGCTTTATACACACTAGGAAAATACTCTACTGACTCGGCTGAATCTCAGCCCTGTAGCCGGCTCTTGACAGGAAGCTTTCCCCAGATAGACAAATGGAAATGTAGCATACGGTGGCATGAACTCAGGTCTGACTCAAAATCCTTGGCTCCAGACCAAAGCCGAGGGTGGGAGCTGCAGGCTGCGCCACGTCTCCCCTTCCCTCCAGCTGTGTAAGGTAAATTAATCGCTAACCGACTGACCAGGGACACCAGCTTCATCAAGCCCTTTCTGTGCACCAGGCATTGCCCAGCTCCATCTTCTTAACAGCTCTACAGAGTGGACATCTCTATTTGGCAAACCCTTACCTTACATTAAGTAACTTGATCAAAGTCAGATGCCCTGGAGGGGCCAATTCGCAGCCAACTACCTGGTTGCTGACCCTGAGTGCCTTACCTCTGCTGTAGTACAACAATCAGGCAGGAGCGCCTTCCCCACCTCAAGGCCCAAGCACACTTCTGCCTTCTCTCTCCAGGTACTGTTTTTTCTCTATCTGCTGCTTAGCATTTGGCTACAGATCTGATTACAGATTTCTCATCTCACGGGACCTCAGTCACATGTTACTCTATAGTCACCAAATCCACTCTCTTTCCTCACCATGGTAGTTCAATTTCTTGAGATTTCCCTCTGTCTGTACTTTCTTCCTGCTCTTTAAACTGACCTTCATTTTCCATGTCCCCATCACCTCAATTTCCCTAAGCTTATGGAGTTTGGGTCCCTGAGTCTTCATGAGGAAAATGATTCCTTTCAATGGCCTGAAAATGTCAATCAAGCATGGAATGGGCTTTTTTTTATGACTGCAGAATAGCACAGCCTCAGTGGTTTTACAGGCTCTTTCATCCAGAGGAACAGCGGCAAAGAGAAACCGTGAGTCATGATTTAACCCAACTGGTGATGACTCTGACCCTCCCTGGAGCCTTCTCTGTCCAGCTGGAGTTTTACTTTTCTGCTCACATACACCTGAGGGTTACACAGCCACAATGTCATTCCTGGATAAGGACAGTAACCAAGAACGTCTGTCAGGACAACGGACAGCACCCTCCGGTTTCACTTGGTACGCACAGTGCTAACTCTCTGCTTGGATAACATTTCAGCAAGGGTGGTTGTGACTTTGTTCTCGTTAAATACAGTTATTTTTAAATAGCATCAAAACAAGACTCCTTTTCTCTTTGGTTTATCTGTTATATCTTTCTAGCAATCTTCACACATTTCTTATTTTTTCTCTTCTCTTACTGATTTTTTTTTTTTTTTTGAGACAGGGTCTCACTATGTAGTTTTGGTTGGCAAACCAGAATAGCTTCAAATGTACAGAGATCTGCTTGCCCCGAGCACTGGGATGAAAGGTGTGTGTCATCACACCTGGCTTGGCTCTTGACCTCCTAATCTCAGACCATCCAGAGTTTGTGGAAAGGGTTGCAGAGGAGTCACTGACAACAGCTGGGCCAGAGATTCCCCATGTCTAGTGCACAGAGATAATTTAAAGTCCATGAGGAGGGTGTTAGAGACTCTCCCAACTCTTGGGTGACGCTATGAGCACGAAGACCACTCTGACAAGATCAAAGGGACACTGAGTGCCTGCCTCACCCTGCTTGCTGGTCCCCACAGACTTTTGCTTTCACCCACCTGACCACTCAACTCCGTTCCTCATTGGCTGACTTCATATAGCTCCCCTCTGAGTCTTTAGACCATTGTCTTCATCCTCTGAGGGTTGGAGAGCTCCAAGGTCCCAGCCTTGATCTTCCATCCATTGTATTCGCTTCCTCTAGTGATCTCATCTGCAACTGTCATTGACCAACAATTTCCAACAGTCTTATGTTTCTATGGCCAAGATCATACTAGGTGTCTTCACCGAGCTTTGATTTTCCTACGCTCTCTGTCCATCCACCATCCACCACTCCACACTCTCAGCAGCCTGCCTACCATCCTTCCCTCCTCTACCTTTTGCTTTCCACACCCAAACAGTCACAAAAACCAGGTGGAGTGTGCACATTCTCAGGTTACTAAAACATTGCTTTTCTTTCCAGGAAGCAGAGTCCAGTGGAAACGCCTGAGCTGGACAGGTGTGGGCATCAGAGTGAGATGGGTTTGCTGATGTCTTCCTTCTATTACTTACTGTGTAACGTTGGGCAAATCTTGATTTCCTTCTTTACCAAATGGGGGTGGTAATCTACTTGAAGAATTGTTGAGTTAGAAACTGATATTAATATCTAGTACTGTCCTCATTCCATTGAGCATTTGATGACATCATTCATTAGGCTGATGATAATAATAGTATTTCTTTTTTTTAAAGACTTGGTTTTTTTTTAATACTTTTAACTCTGTGTGTGTGTGTTTGCATGTGAATGCAGATACCCACAGAGGCCAAAGGAGGGCATCGGTTTCGCCTGGAGGTAGATTTACAGGCAGTTGTGACTTGGGTCCTGGGAATAAAACTCAGGTCTTTGCAGGAACATTACACACTTCTAATAGTTAAGCCATCTCTCCAGCCCCTTCAACTCCTCTCTCTCTCTCTCTCTCTCTCTCTCTCTCTCTCTCTCTCTCTCTCCATCACATCAGCTGCCTCATTGGAGTTTCTACCCCCCCTCTGGTCCTCCTGCCAAACTAGCTTTCCGTATAGTCAGAGAGACGGTTCTATAATGCAGAGCTGGTGGGATATGATTTGCTTAAAAATCTACCCCCCGCCCCCTTCTGTTGGCCCCATATCCAGCCATACTTTCGGCTCTCCAAGAACATTTACATGGGGCTCTCCCACTGGCTGTGTAGGTGAGCCGATCTCTCTGTAGCTGCCTTGCTGTTCGCTCTTCCTCATCCCTGTGTTCTACCTGGCAAATCTAAACCCTCCACATCCAGTATCAATGTCTGCGCCCAAACACGGTGTGAACTGCGGCACCAAGAGGGCTGGCGCAGGTCTTTTGTTTTTTTATGGGGCCCCCACCTTCCGGGTCAGGGTCTAGCATCTTGAAGTGGGTCAACAGCAAGGTCAAAGCTGGGCCTCAGGTTACCTGAACTGGACCCTTGCACAACAGCTACACACACGCAGGGTTGGTGCGTGAAGGTGGAGAAGCTCCTCGGGGTGAGGGCAGCCTGAGGGTATCACACATCCCATCTTGGTGCCGCACTGGTAAGTGGGAAGAGGATCAAATTATCCACTCCCCACAGCCTGTGTCTTCCCATCCGACACAGACTAGAGATAAAAAATGAACGAAACAAAATCCAATCTTCTCGGCGCGGAGGCTTCTGAGGGTGGAGGCGGGGCTGGAGGCCCAAGCAGCCGCTCACCGCGCAGCACATCTCATATTTATTGCCTCATAATTGAAGGCAGCCTGGAGATGTCCCGGCATTGGTCTCTGACAAGATAGATGAGGGCATGGGGATGCTGAAGGAAGGAGCCGGGATGCAGACTTTCTCTGGGGAGTGCAGATAGAGGACAGGCAGCTTACCCGGCTGCCGCACAGACCTCTGGGAGCTCACCTACCCTCAAGGTCTTATTTACCCCTCCCTTGTGACAACTTTGGACCAGATGTTCTCTTCTTCGTCATGACAGCAGCTTTCTATATTTCTTAACCAGGGTGTAGGAGAACAGCTCTGGAATTGAGGGAAATCTGAAGTTCTAATGTTCTGTGAGGCTTTAGGTGAGTCTGGTTACCTCTCAGGGCTTTGTGCTTTTGCATTGCAGGGAAGAAAGGGCACCTCCCTCTTCTACATGAAGACCAGGAGGGTTGGGTTGTCCTAGAAGCAACTAGGTTGTGCATTTTAGCAACAGCACTGGGAAAAGCTCTTGGGAGAAGGCAAAGACACGCAGCCCAAAGAACAAGGACCTGCCGTGGCTCCCGGTTGCTATGGAAATGGTCCAAATTGCCAGGCTTGTCATCCAGAGCTTTCTGAAACCTGCAGTTTGTGTCCGCTCATTGTCAGGTGGGGAATGGTACCGGGCAGGGAGTCAAGTTCTGGACCCCATCCCCCAGTCAAGCTCCTTGGCTCTTTTTGCTTTTAGACAGGGTCTCACTGTGAGCCCTGGCTGACCTGGAACTTCCTACAAAGACCAGGCTAGCCCTTATCTCAGAGATTCACCAGCCTTTGCCTCCTGAGGGCTGGGATTAAAGTGTGCCACCACACCAGGCCCTTAGCATGATTCTTAAAGCCTTACATATCTGATCCTGTGTTGTCTTTTTTCTTGTCCCTGTGTTGGCCTCACAGACCCCACGAAGTGGCCCGTATGGGGATGTTTTACTTGTGTGGAGTTATTAGTTTCCTAGTCGTGGCTTCCTAGGTAGAATAGGGTCAACACGGAGGCTTGCACAGCCAGCCTTCTCAACAAGCCTCCGTGAATACCTCCTCTGCAGCATGTCTGTTAGAAGCCCCCTCTGTTCATTTCACCAGTCTTTACAGAGCACCATGGGCCAGGCTCAGCTCCAGTCCTGATATTGCCCACATTTTCCTTTTGTTTCATTTCCTGGTGGGTTTTGTAGTTTCATTTAAACATTTAATTACTTTACAGGCCTTGAATTCAGTTTGGGAGATGGTAAGATGTGATTGCCTTACCCATTTATCATTTAGGTCAAAATTTTCCAGTGATTTTACATTTCACGGGTCCCATAAGATTTTAGAAGGGAAGAAAGATTCTGTAGCCAATAGTTAAGAACCTTCTTCTTTTTGTAGAGCTTTACATTGGTGTGTGTGTGTTGTGGGGTGGTGGTGGTGGGCTGTGCACCCAAGTTCAGATGTATGCAGAGGCCAATGGCATTGGAATCCCTTGGACTTAGAGTTGCAGGTTGTTGTGAGCTGCCCCACATGGGTGCTGGGAGTCAAACTTAGGTCCCTTGCAAGAGTAATACATGCTCCTAACTGCTGCTGATCCATCTTTCTAGCCCCTTAAGAACCTTTATCTTTTTTTTTTTCTTAACAGACGGGCAGCATCCATTAACACAGTGAGGCTCCGAGGATTCCTGCAGTCAGGGAAACCAGATGCCTTGTTTTGTAATTTTATTAATATTTGACTCTAGGCACCATTTTTAAAGGAACAGCTGCTGGCTGCATGACATTGCTCTGAGGAAGCCTCAGGGCAGAAGGAGCCTGAGGCTTTCTCTGCCTCAAGTCCAGCTTCTGTGCTTTGGGGTCTATCTGGAAGCATGCAGCATGCACGGCTAACCCTGCACTAGGCCTGTGGTGCAAAGCCCTGGGTCAGGAATTGCAAATATGGGTGTCCTGGGTAGGGCAAGGATGGCTGTCATACAGAAACGTTTGCCCTGGGCCTTGAAGAGTGGAAGAGGTGTATGAGTTGGCCCTTGTGTGCGCAGGGCGTCCAGGAGTGAGCAGCGGCCCAATCCAGGCCTCAGCGCAGGGAATGAACAGAGATGTCTGTGGGGAAGTCGGACGGGGAGGAAGGTGTGGGCAGAACTCTCCCACAGGGGCCAAGGAAGTACATCCACTGTGCACTAAGCCTGGTGCCTGCCATCATGAAGCAGGGTCTCCTGGGCCTAATTACCAGTCAGCTCAGGCCACTTCTGTGGCTGTCTCTCAAGGCCTCTCTTTCCTCCGGGAGCCTGAAAAGTTCTTTAATTGTCTGGAACAAGTAACTGGGGAGCGGAGAATGTGGGGACCCAGATTCCTAGGGACTCATTAGGTCCTGTCAATAAGATCTGTTTCCCTTTTAGGGGCCAATTAAGGCAACAGGGAGCCTGGGGGCTGGGCATCAGGGAGGTAAATATTGGTGTCTTGCTGGAGGCAGGTCCTATTGTCCTTGGTGGGCCTGAGTCTCTGGAGATGGGAAGACAATCCCCTCAGACATGCAGTTGCCGAGAACATCCAGGATTGTTTCCATCATCTTAGAATCACCCTCGTCTCCATGGTAACTGGTTTGTACCAAGCACCCAGTAGGGGCCAAGGCTGGGCCTCCTCCTGTTACAACCTCACTTTAACAAACAGCTGTACTGAGCCAGGAGTCCGTACAGTTATCTGCTTCATCGTCGGAAGCATGAATTTTATTTTCAATATAGTCAATACAATATATATTGTATAGCCATTGTCAGAGCACACACACACACACACACACACTTTAAATATGTGTCTCTGTGCTTGCCCAGGGAGGTGTTGGGGTATGTGCATATCCAGAGGAGGTGTTTGCTGAGCCCAGAAGAGGGCACTGGATCCCCTGGAGTTGTAGTTACAAGTTGCAAGTCTCGGTGTGAGTCCTGGGAACCCGACTTGGATCCTCTGCAAGATCAGTATGTGCCTTCAATAGCTCAGCCATATCTCAGGTGCCAAGTCATTCTAGAACCTTTTTATCTCCCCCACCAATGACATTCTGCACCTGTCCACAGTAGTTCCAGGCAATGGTGATCAAACCGTCTCTTTATTTAATCTACCCTGGATATCTTCGGTGAAGGACACCATAAGCCACGTGTCTTTTGTGTCCGGCTTGAATCACCAGAATGCTTTCTGGGTTTCTCCGTGCTGTGCATTTATCTGTATGAATATAATATTCCCTTTCTGTTTTTTTTAAAAGGCAGTTATATTGAGATATAATCCACACAGCACACAATCCACTCATCGAAAGTATATAATTCAGTGTAGGCTTTTTTACATATTACATTGTTAAAATGTTTTTTTTTTAAATAGCGTATCATATAGGCCACACCGACCTCCCATTCAGTAGGCGGCTGAGGGAAAATGGCTTTGACCTAAGCACCTGCCTCTGAGACCTTCCACACCCTGGGGTTGCAGGTGTGTCCCTGCCATCACAGTTGACTTTGTTCATTTTTGAAACTAGATACAACTTTAGCCATTTTAATCAATTTTAAAAGGTGTTTTATTATTATTTATGTGTATGTGTGTGGGCCTGTGTGGCTATGTCTGAATGCACGTGGGGGCTCTCAGAGGCCAGAAGAGGGCACTGGATTCCACGCTACAGTCACAGGTGGTGTGAGCTGCCTAGCATGGGATTCAAACTACAGACTCTGGGAGAGCAGGAAGTGCTCCTGAACACAGATCCAGCTCTCTGATCCCTGGTTTATTTATTCTCAAGTATTTGATTCTGTGGTATCCACTATACCTACAGTGTTGTGCAATCATCACTACTGTTTCTAAAAGTATTCTCATCACTACAAAACAAACCCTTTATTAACCATTACATAATAACTCTATCATCTCCCCTCTCTCTGTGCCTATGGTAATTCCTAATCTATAATCTGTCTCATGAATTTACCTGTTTTAGGAACCTCCTACACACATTTTGGTGGTTTCTTTCATCTATTGTGAATAGCCCTCTCGTAAACATTTGAGACACATGTTTTATTCATGCATGTGTGTGTGTTTATGAGGAAGCACGGACACTTGGTTGTGAGGTAGGCAGAGGACAGTCTCTGACGTCAAGCCCAGCAATGCCATCCACCGCCTTTGAAACAAGGTTTTTCATTAGCCTGGAGCTTACTTAATAAGCTATACTGGATATCTGAACCCAAGGGTCCTCCTGCTTGGGTCTCCCCAGCGCTGGAGTGATAAGCATGTGCCACTGTACCTGGCATTTTCTGGGGTCCTCAGAATCAAATTCAAGCCCCTGTGCTTGTGAGACTTTCTAGTCTTCACTGTCTCCCCAGCTCATGCGGTCACTATTTTGGGTATTTACCCAGGGTGGACTGCTGGGTTGTAGGACGATTCTGGGTTTAACTTACTAAGGAGGTGCCATGTGGTTTCTTGTCATGATGGTGTCTTCTGCACACCCATCAGTGATGCAGGAGGGCTCCAGTTTCTCCGCATCCTCCTCAACACAGGATGTAGCAGCTAAGGTTGCCCTAGAACTCACCATATAGCCTACACTGGTCTTGTACTATCCGACCTCCTTCCTTGACCTTTGGTTACAGAGGTTCTGGTGAGGGTGAAGTGGTGTCTTGTACATTTTCCTAATGATTAATGACATCAGATATCATTCCAGGTGCTTATTGCTGTTGTGTATTTCCTTTGGAGAAGTGTGCATTCTGTTTCCACACCCATTTAGAAATCGAGAGTCTGTGTTGTTTAAATTGTAGAAATGTTTTTATGTTCTCAGGACTCTAATACTTCTCTAACTTTGTGTAATGTCATTTTAATTCATTAATTGTGTCCCTGCCTGGGACTGGCTGCTTTCCACTGCAAGCCGCTGGGGACCCACAGCAAACCCATCACAGTCAATGCATAGTAACAAAAAAGTAACTGTTTTGTGTGTCAGTCATATACCCTGCAACTTTGCTAGTCTAATAGATTTTTAAAGATATATTATTTACTTTTAAAAATTATTTGTGTGTGGGTATGTACATGAGTGCATTTACCTGAAAGGGCCAAAAGAAGGCATCGGATTCCATGGAACTGGAGTTACAGACAGTTGTGAGCTGCCTGATATGAGTACTGTGATCCAGCATTTGACCCCCGAGGCACCTCTCCAGCCCTTTTGTGGGTCTTCAGGACTTGCTCCATAGAGTTTCACGTCATCTGTAAACAGGGTGTCTTGGTGTTCCTTCCTGACTTTCATGCCTTCTCTTTCTGTCATCTGATGAATTCCTTTCACCAGTTGCCCTAGTAGTTTTCTACCTCTGTAATAAGCACCATGAACAAAGCAACTTGCGGAGAAAAAGTTTTATTTCATCTTACAGCATCGTGAAGGAAGTAAGAGCAGGAACTCAGGCTGGGCGGGAACTAAAGAAGAGGCCACGGAGGGGAGCTGCTTGCTGGTTTGTTCCCCTCGGCTTGCTCAGCCTGGTTTCTTATAGTACCCAGGCCCATCTGCCCAGGGCAGCACCACCCACAATGGACTGAGCCAGCCCACACCAATCATAATCAAGAAAACATCCTGCAGACTTGCTGACAGGCAAGCTGATGGAAGAGTTTTTTTCAACTGAGGTACCCCTGCCTAGATAACTAGGTTGTATCAAGTCAACAACAACAACCAGGACACTAGGCTTTTGAGAACAGTGTTGAATAGAAACAAAAGGAGGAGGCATTGTCTTGTTGCCCCTGCTCTTAAGAGGGAGGCTTTCATTCTCCGCCAATGGGATGGCTTACTGTGGGTTCCTTTCGAATGCCTATTTCTATTCCGAGGAAGTCCCCATTCATTTCTAGCTCTCTGCGTGCCTTGTTGCGAAAGGACATTGAAACTGTCAGATGCTTTCATCGTATCAATTAAGGTGATCATGTGATTCTCCCACTCCTATCATTCTGTTAATGTGCTGCCTTGTATAGAGTCTAATGTATTCTGACACTCTTCCAGTCTGGTAAGTTCTGTGTGGTCACAGTATAGTATGACCATTTGAAAATGAATTCCATTGCTAGTGTTTACTGGGAATGTTTGTATCTATATTCACAGAGGGTATTGGTGAGTTGGAGTTAGTTTTCTTTTGATCTCTTTGTCTGGCTCTGACATGAGGCTGATACTGAATTCACCTAATGACTTAAGCAGTATTCTTTTCTCTTTTTCCCTTGAGAAAGATGTTTATTATTCTTTAAGTGGTAGGCACACCGATTATATCAACTCTTCACTTGCACATTTACAAACCCAATTTATATTTAGAAATATAAATAAGCTTAGAAAATGTTATTTTCATCTTGCTTGTGCATTGATGTAAAATATGTCACAGTGCTGTCTTATAATCCCTTTGTACTTTGCTTTGGTTTGAAACAGCTTACAGAATGGGGAATAGATATCATTACCAACTATAATCAGACTGTGGATTAATATACAGGATAAATAAAGAACTGCAAAAATTAAACACCAAAAAAGTTGAACCACTCAGTCAATGGATTGATTATGAATTGAATAGATATTTCTCAAAATAAGTAACATAAGTCACTAATAAATACTTCAAGAAGTAATGAATAGCCTTACCCATCAGGAAAATGCAAAGCAAAACTCCTTAGAGAAAATCATCTCAGTCAGGAGAGACAACTAAGGACATTTGTTGCTCCTCCAGAGAAGTCAAGTTCGGCACCCACATCAGGTGCCGTAGCCCATGTCTGGGCAGTGATGTCTGCTGCTGGGTCCCACCTGGCTTCTTCATTCTTACTTGGAGGCAGGTGTGTGGATTGAAAATTGCAGGTAGGAATGACAGAAGCACAGAAGAAACAGACACAGGATAGATTCAGAAGGACCGTCAGTGAATACCGCAGCCTCGAGTTAATTTTTCATAGCCCTTTTATACCCCAAGCCAAAGGGGAGGACAAAAAGACTTTCCTTATCCTGATACAAGAGACAAACAAGAGTTCAAAACATTGAGGAGCAAAACATCCAGTGGCTACACCTTGGGTCAAACACCCTGTTATCTAGGCAAGACGTACAGCAGCTTCACCTTAGGCCTGCTGTTTGACCTTGAAGGAAAACAAGCTTGAACTCTCTCTAGCTGTAAGTCCAGACGGAGCAGAGCCACTTCTATGGGCTCTCACAGTCAGGAGATCAGAAGCGTCTGTAACTCCAGATCTAGGGGATCTGATGTCTCTGGACACTGACAGTACCTGTACACACATGCACATACCCATTGACAGATATGCACACCTATACATAATTCAAAGTAATCAAAATAAATCTTAAAATACCAACAACAAATGCTGGTAAGGATGTAGGGAAAGAAGAACCCTTAATTAATGATGGTGGTGGTTAAACTCAAATAGCAGCTATGTCCATCACTGTGGAAGTTCCTAAAAAAGCAGAAACTAGAATGGCTGTGACCCAGTTATGGTCGTTGGGCATGTATGTACTCACAGAACTCTTAGGTCAACACACAGAGATACTTGTGATCTCCGTGATAGCTGCACTATTTACAGTAGCCGGGAACTGAACTGGGTGGATGTCCTCCAGCAGATGAATAGATAGAGAAAAGGGGGTGTATATACATGGTGGAACTCTATGGAGCTGTAAAAAGAAACAAAGTCACGACATTTTGCAATTGAAAAGTCACTGTGTTAAGTGAAACAAGCCAGGCTTAGAGATACCTGGTGTAAGTTTTCTAGCATCTCTCTCTCTCTCTCTCTCTCTCTCTCTCTCTCTCTCTCTCTCTCTCTCTCTCTCTCTCTCTTTTGTGCATTGTTCGTGCGTGTCTGTGTATGCGTGTGTGTTTATATGGGCATTCTTCAGGTCATGAAACTGCAAAAGGGAACAGGAGAAGGCAGAAAGGGATCCTAAGGGTCCATGTGATGAGGAAGCAGAAGTGAGAGAATGGGAATCAGTAAAGGGGAGGAAGACGGAGCAAATGAGAACAAAACACACACAGGTTTCATCTTTACTTTGTCTGCCAACCTAAAAATACAATGAAGATAAATGTGTCTTCCGCTCAAGAACTGTTAACTATTAAATGAAGCTCAAGTGTTAATCAAGGAAGAAAGACCATGGAAAACATTAATAGATAGGAAACGCTGTCTTTTAATTTCTTGTTTTCATTTTAAGGATATTAACTTTGTATACTTGTACTTGCTGTCCTTTGATCCTGAACGATGTTAGTTGTATCATTAATTTTACTTTGTCAAAGTTTGGAACATTAATTTCTATTCCGTGGCTATAATTCCCAGAGTGCTTCAGTCTTGGTTCTATATTTAAATGCTACTCATCATTGTCACTTTTATCTCCGAGTCTTAATTCCAGCCATTCTTTATTTCGAGTCATCTACCGGCTGCCTGCATTTCTTTACATAACAGGCTTTCAGAGTGGAGCCCACAGGTGCTGTGGTCCCCACTTCCTGTGCATCTGGAAAGATCCGCCTGTTGTGGTTAGGCTTGAATGGACACTGCTCATGATGTCGTGACATTGGTGTGCAAAGTGCTTTCGGTTTCTGTTTGAAACTTGCTCATGTCATCGAGGGGTGCACAGGTGACCATCTCCTGCTCATGTCATCGAGGGGTGCACAGGTGACCATCTCCTGCTCACGTCATCGAGGGGTGCACAGGTGACTATCTCCTGCTCACGTCATCAAGGGGTGCACAGGTGACCATCTCCTGCTCACGTCATCGAGGGGTGCACAGGTGACCATCTGCTCATGTCATCGAGGGGTGCACAGGTGACCATCTGCTCACGTCATCGAGGGGTGCACAGGTGACCATCTCCTGCTCATGTCATCGAGGGGTGCACAGGTGACCATCTCCTGCTCACGTCATCGAGGGGTGCACAGGTGACCATCTCCTGCTCACGTCATCGAGGGGTGCACAGGTGACTATCTCCTGCTCACGTCATCAAGGGGTGCACAGGTGACCATCTCCTGCTCATGTCATCAAGGGGTGCACAGGTGACCATCTCCTGCTCATGTCATCAAGGGGTGCACAGGTGATCATCTCCTGCTCATGTCATCAAGGGGTGCACAGGTGACCATCTGCTCATGTCATCGAGGGGTGCACAGGTGACCATCTGCTCATGTCATCAAGGGGTGCACAGGTGACCATCTGCTCATGTCATCGAGGGGTGCACAGGTGACCATCTCCTGCTCATGTCATCAAGGGGTGCACAGGTGATCATCTCCTGCTCATGTCATCAAGGGGTGCACAGGTGACCATCTGCTCATGTCATCGAGGGGTGCACAGGTGACCATCTGCTCACGTCATCGAGGGGTGCACAGGTGACCATCTCCTGCTCACGTCATCAAGGGGTGCACAGGTGACCATCTCCTGCTCACGTCATCAAGGGGTGCACAGGTGACCATCTGCTCATGTCATCGAGGGGTGCACAGGTGACCATCTCCTGCTCATGTCATCAAGGGGTGCACAGGTGACCATCTCCTGCTCACGTCATCAAGGGGTGCACAGGTGACCATCTCCTGCTCACGTCATCAAGGGGTGCACAGGTGACCATCTCCTGCTCACGTCATCAAGGGGTGCACAGGTGACCATCTCCTGCTCATGTCATCGAGGGGTGCACAGGTGACCATCTCTTGCTCATGTCATCGAGGGGTGCACAGGTGACCATCTGCTCATGTCATCGAGGGGTGCACAGGTGACCATCTCCTGCTCATGTCATCGAGGGGTGCACAGGTGACCATCTGCTCATGTCATCGAGGGGTGCACAGGTGACCATCTGCTCATGTCATCGAGGGGTGCACAGGTGACCATCTGCTCATGTCATCGAGGGGTGCACAGGTGACCATCTGCTCATGTCATCGAGGGGTGCACAGGTGACCATCTGCTCATGTCATCAAGGGGTGCACAGGTGACCATCTGCTCACGTCATCGAGGGGTGCACAGGTGACCATCTGCTCACGTCATCGAGGGGTGCACAGGTGACCATCTGCTCACATCATCAAGGGGTGCACAGGTGACCATCTGCTCACGTCATCGAGGGGTGCACAGGTGACCATCTGCTCATGTCATCGAGGGGTGCACAGGTGACCATCTGCTCATGTCATCAAGGGGTGCACAGGTGACCATCTGCTCACGTCATCAAGGGGTGCACAGGTGACTATCTCCTGCTCACGTCATCAAGGGGTGCACAGTTGACCTTCTCCTGCTCACGTCATCAAGGGGTGCACAGTTGACCTTCTGCTCACGTCATCAAGGGGTGCACAGTTGACCTTCTCCTGCTCACGTCATCAAGGGGTGCAAGTTGACCTTCTCCTGCTCACGTCATCGAGGGGTGCACAGGTGACCATCTCCTGCTCACGTCATCAAGGGGTGCACAGGTGACCATCTCCTGCTCATGTCATCGAGGGGTGCACAGGTGACCATCTCCTGCTCACGTCATCAAGGGGTGCACAGGTGACCATCTCCTGCTCACGTCATCAAGGGGTGCACAGGTGACCATCTCCTGCTCATGTCATCGAGGGGTGCACAGGTGACCATCTGCTCATGTCATCAAGGGGTGCACAGGTGACCATCTCCTGCTCACGTCATCAAGGGGTGCACAGGTGACCATCTCCTGCTCATGTCATCAAGGGGTGCACAGGTAACCCAGCTCCTGGTCTCATTTTTTTTCTTGAAATCTGCTGTATCATTTAATGCTGTAGAATTAGCTCCTTATGTCATGGGGCTTTCTTGGTATGTACTTGAAATACTCTTTCTATGGCACTCACTGATACCTTTACTTCAAAGACATCAAATATCTTTATGATAAAAGTTTTCCTATTACTCATCTTCCCTCCACTTAGGCTCTGAGAAAGATAGTCTCTCTCTCTCTCTCTGTCTCTCCCTCTCTCCTCTCTTTCTGTTCCTCCATATAACACCCAGTGTCTATCACACTACCTCTTTTCCATAATTTTTATTTTAGTACATAATATTCCACTTATCTCTCATCGGTGATATTAAAAGTGAACATTTGAATGCAGATAGTCTTAATTTATTGGCATACTCTTATGTATCTTCATTAATATTTACAAGAGTTGATAAATTTAAATAAAACATGCATTACAAAATTCTCCATGATTTCATCAGAAAATTGCCATTAATTTTCACATTAGCTGTGGCAAAACATGATAAACCTAAAATTTTAATTTCTTAATCACTTTTTTTAAAAGATTTATTTATTATGTATACAGTGTGCTGTGTTCTGCCTGCATGTGTGCCCAAATGCCAGAAGAGGGCACCAGATCCCATTACAAATGATTGTGAGCCATATGCAGTTGCTGGGAATTGAACTCAGGACCTCTGGAAGAGTAGCAAGTGCCCTTAACCTCTGAGCCACCTCTCCAGCCCCTTAGTCACTTTTTAAACAAACAATTAGTTCAGTGGCAGTAAACATGTTTCATTGTTATGACAGGCAGATCATTACCTGTCCACAGAATTTTTCTTATGTCAGTTTTTTGGTATTTATTTATTGTTTGTTTTACACCCCAACTGCAGTTTTGCCCCCTCCCCTTTCCAGCCCCTCTTCCCTTCCCTGCTCCATTCCTCCTCCCCTGTTTCTCTTCAGAAAGGGGCAAGCCTCATGGATAACAGCCAGCCAAGGCATACCAGTTTGCAGACTACACTATTTCTCATCTCACAGTTTTAGCCCTTGGCCAGGGAGCGGTGTGGTATGGAGATAAACTCCTGCAATCCCAGCACTCAGGAGGTTGAGGCAGGAGTATTCTGAGGCCAGTTTTGCTGCATAGTAAGATTCTATATTAAAAACAACAAAGAATCCCATATCAAAAACCAAAATACTTTAGTTTTTTTCTGACTTTGACTGAGCTCCAGGAACTATGATGACTTCTATTTGGTCTTCATTTTTCTTCTGTTGAGTGATCCTGCACAGACAGCCAGTCGGAGCAGACTGGAAAGCAAGTAGTCCAAGGGATGCTACTGCAGAGATATAGTCTCATCTGTTCAGAAGGTACAAGACCATCAAGGAGCAACAGAAGGAGGAATTCATGTCTTCAGGATCCAAGGACCAGACGGAAGAGAGAGGATTAAGATGGTGGCTGTGAATGAGGTGATGGTGGTAGCTGCGACCATGGACCAGATAGCCTACTACGGGTACCTAGATGGAATTGTAGCTTTGAACTCCTGAGCCTCCATATTATTCTCTGTCCATACTCCCTCAGTCTACCTTTCCTCTTCCCAAGCTTTTTTTCTCCCGTTGCTCGGCCCTTGTAGTCTTTTCTTATCCTTGTGTTCACTGATTCAGAGAGCCTCAGAAGAGTTCCCTTATTCTTCACTGGGGGGAGCTGCTTGGAGCTGCTGTGCAGCTTGTCAGGGGAGATAGGAACAAATAGATAATTTCCCTGCATCCTACTCCTAAAGATGGTGTGAGAAGGGGTGGGTCCTGGGTAAAGAAGAGGAAGAGGGCACAAGGAGTCTTGAAATCACATTGATTGTTCAGCATGGTCTACAGGGCACTCAGTCTGACTGTCCCCTCTCTAGAGATAAAGACACGGGGTGTCAGAAGGATATTCCAGTGCTCAGCTCTGAATGTGAAGGGAGGCTTGTTTGCTTGCTCTCAACTAGGTATCTCCTCTCTTACACTGATCAGGAACCCCAGCCTAGGGAATGGTACTGCCCACAGTAAGCTGGGAACTCCTAGATCAATAAAAGTCAGGAAAATCCCATATAGACATGCCCACAGGCCAACCTGAGCTAGATAGTTCTTCATTCAGACTCTCCTCCCAGGTGACTCTAGTTTGGGTCAAGTTGACAGTAAAACCTAACCAGGACATACCCTGGCACTTCCTTATGCTACTCGGGTCTGATAGTCATCTCTCCAGAAAGAACATGAATTAAACACTTCCTGGAAGGAAAAATTCCCCAAACCAGAAATTACCCGACAACCTACGGAAAAGGTAACATAAAACAATAGCTATAAATTTTTCAAGTGCTCATTATTTTGTGTGAAGCATATGTCTTCATAATCATGCCAACGAATATTATTTATTTGTATTCTACATGTAAGAACGACTTGAGACTCCTGTAGAGAAGAACGTAAAATGGGGCAAAACATTGCAAAAAATAATTTAGAGGGAAGAAGAGCAGCGGCTGTTTTTAGGATCTTGGGAAAGAAAGGTGCCAAAGTTGAAAACAGGCTCGAGTTCCTGTCAGCCAAGGCGACAAAGAGTCTGGTGAAGAATGAAGCATGCCATTCACCGGCGGAAGGAAGGTCAGTAAGTTAACCTTCGGATTAAACATTTTCTTCCACCGGGAGAAAGTTCCAGGGTGGTGCTGGGTGATTGGGTGATATTATGGGCACTGGCATTCAAAGCACCGTTCTGCAGAGTAATAGCAAAAGCGAGTGGACGCTTAGAACTCACTATTTGCCTATTTGTGTTAGAGTGCAAATCCCCGGGCCTCACTCAGCATCCGTTAGATCAAAACACACAGGTGGGAGGCCAGCATCCTGTGTTTAACAAGCCATCAGCATGACTTCCCTGGACACTGGAGTTTGCACACCATGGGTGGTAGGGCCTGGAGAATGAAGGGAAGCTTGGTATTGAGCGTCACCACCAATCACCCCCGGGAGTCCTTGAGCCTTGAGAAGAAAGTTGGTCTCTGACTTGTTCTTGAGTACAAATCTGCCATCCGATCTTCCTGTGATGATGAGGGAGGGGCACTAAGGAGCAGGGATGGCGTGGAATGAGGTGAACCTCAGCTAGGGGGCTTGGCTGTAGCTGCGGATTTTCTTTCATTTCCTCCAAGTCTCTCAGGAGTAAATAGTCTCTAGCCTTGAGCCTATGCAAT
Source organism: Microtus pennsylvanicus (assembly GCF_037038515.1). Lineage (NCBI taxonomy): Eukaryota > Metazoa > Chordata > Mammalia > Rodentia > Cricetidae > Microtus > Microtus pennsylvanicus. The sequence continues at coordinate 42,312,843 of NC_134596.1, read as the reverse complement.
GTAAAACCTGATGAGATGATTGGGTGTAGGTGTGTGTGGTGTGTGTGTGTATGGTGTGGTGTGAAGCACCAGATGAAGAGATTACTTAAATTGTTCTATGAATAAATAAAACTCAGGAGTCAAATATTGGGGTAAAAAACCTGATAAATTCAAAGAGCGATGAAGGAATGATGAGCTGAACGAAGAGATGACCTGATCAAAAAAGCCTGTGACTCTTTCCAAAGCCCTCCCTGTTCCTTCCTGTTACTCCCTACCCTAATCTGGGCCCACCAAAACCTCAATAGATAATTCTGGCCTGCTGAATGTTGACTCTGCCCTCTGATACAAGGTTTATTGGCAGTCTCAGAAGTGTCAAAGTGTGATCAAAATATCCCACAACCGTGTGTATGTGGGCAGGCGTGGATATAAATGCCGAATGACACATTATTATTATTATTACATGTATGTGTATGCAAGTGTGAGTACATGCATGCCAAAGGATGTGGAAGTCAAAGGACTTTTAGGAGCCAGGTCTTTACTTCCACTATGGGTTCTGGGGATGGGATTCAGGTCCTCAATCTCATTAGCTCTTGAGTGACACCTCAGAGACATAGGAAGACATAGAAATGAAAAAAACAGCAGGCTCAGTTCCTATCTTCATATGAATTTTCTAATGAGGAATTTATGGAGGCGTTAGCAAGGTCACCATCATTCACTGCAGTAGGGCATGGTTTGGAAGCATGATACTAGCTTGAAACGATTTTTTTCTTTACAGCATTAAGTAGAAAAGATACTTTTAAAGGCTTTAAACACAAATAAAGATAAGCAAATCGCTAAGTCAGCTTTGAAATACATGATAAGCTCAAAGGACCATCCTTGTATCCAATAGGAAAATCCCACACACTTGAGAGCTGTAAGGGAATAATTTGGTCTTCAGACAACAACAGACAATTGATAATAAAACAAAGTAGACGATCCAGAACAAGCTTGGTAGTGAGAATTTTATAGAACTACAAAGGACAGATATTTTTTACAAAAGATTTATTTTTACTCTTAATGAATATCTGTTTATATCTGTGTGTATGCCATGTGTATGCATTATCCACAGAGTCTAGAAGAAATCAGATTCCCTTAAACTGGAGTGGGTGCTGGGAACTGAGCTTGGGTCTCTCTCAAAGAGTAGCAAGCACTCTTACCTAGTGAGCTATCTCTCTAGCTCCCAGGACAGACTGTTTTGTTTTTGAGACAGGGTCTCTCTATGTAGCCCTGGTGGTCCTGGAACTCACTACATAGACCAAGCTAGCTTTGAACTCACAGAGATACACCTGCCTCTCCTTCCTAAATGCTTCCTAAGTAGGATTTAAGATGTCCATCACCTTGTCTGGCTCCAGGAAAGACTTCTTAAAATGATGAATTTGAGAACAATAATAATGACTTTCAATATGGAAAGAAAGATTCCTGCCAGGCGGTGGTGGCACACGCCTTTAATCCCAGCATTCGGGAGGCAGAGGCAGGCGGATCTCTGTGAGTTCGAGACCAGCCTGGTCTACTAGAGCTAGTTCCAGGACAGGCTCCAAAACCACAGAAAAACCCCGTCTTGAAAAACAAAAACAAAAAAAAAAAAAAGAAAGATTCCTTTCTTATTCCTTAAATGAGAGAAACTCCACGATATAAACACTCACGATGTAAGTGTACGAACTAAAATGATGCTCATGAGAGTTGGGAATTCCTTTGTGATGCTGATGGCTGAACACACTGAAAATACGTGGGTCGTGAATGTGATAAATTCAACTCCATCAAATCCAGGATTTCTCCTTCATGGAGGACAAATCGCAGAGTGGGCTGGCAGGTGTGATAGTTGAGATCTGTAACAAACAGTCATCAGTGCCCTAACAAGATAAAGAAGAGGAAATATAAAGAGAAGGGCTAAGTATCCTAATACGCAGTCCTACAGAGATTTGCCAGCTGCTGAGAATAAATATAGAGATGTCCAAATCCATTAGTAAGCAGAGAGATGCAAATCAACAGATCCAGGCACGCTTTGGCTTGGTGAGGATGGCAAATCTTCATCCCAGAGAGATTGCTCGCTATGGAAACATGAGCATCTGAGTTGGATCTCCACACCCACCTAAAAAGCTGGGAGCCGTGTAGAGCACTCCTGTAATCCTAGCACAAGAGAGGTAGAGATAAGCATCTCCCCAGAGCTTGCTCTTCCAGCTAGGGTAGCCAATCAGTGAGCACCATATTCAGTGAGAGACACTGCCTTGTGAAATAAGGTGGAGAGGTGATTGAAGAAAACACCCTTTGTTAACATCTGGCCTCCACATGCACCTAGACACATGTGTGTGCATACATGAACACACCCATGAACATCTACACATATCCTTACATACGGGGGGGGAGACAGGGAGAGAGGAAGGGAGGAAGGGAGGGAGGGAGGAAAGGAGGGAGGGAGGGAGAGAGAGAAAGAGAAGGGAAATGTATGTGAGAGAGAAAGGAAGTGTGTGTGTGTCCTCCCGTCCTGTGATGGTCTTTACTCTCTTGATAGCATCCTTTAGCATAAAAGTTGAAAAAACGTTTTTTTTTTAAAATGTGAAATACAAAGAGGCTATGACAATTAGCAGTTGTGGCTGTGGGGGAAAAGTATTGTTGCTGCCTTTGTGGTTGCTGTTGCATCTCTCCTTGCAATAAATATTTAAGAGAAGCCCCAAGGAGACAGTAAGTGGAGGTAAAGCTATCTGGAACTCCGTTATCACACCAATCCACTTTCCATGTGAACATCTCTTTGTCTTGTCTAGAAGGAGGTTTGGAGATGAAAATATGTCTGGGCACAGCGCAGGCAAAAGCTTTCACTAAAAACTGACACTGGTCTCCAAAGAGGCATTCTGAACACAGATTTCCAAGACAGAATACAAGCTAACAAGGGGTAATTTAGAATTGTTTGTTGGTTGGTAATGGAGCAGAGAGAGGGAAACTTGCTTTCCATGTCCTTAGGTTAAATTCTAACAGTTTTTGGACTGCAGGGGCTAAACTCCAAATTAACCTGTCCCTTTTGACCTTGAAGATTGTGGTCCCACTGAAGTCTAGACATCAGTGCCACACAGCGAAGACCAGGCCTGCTGCAGAGTGATAGGTTCAGAGGGAAGGATGTGAGTCCCAATGCCTGCTTTCCAGTGTTAGTAAACAAGAACACTCAGTTTTCATTTCCTTGGCTCGGCTCCAAGAGGTTGTTTGTTGCCATTAACTCTACCACAGTGGTCCTCAACCTTCCTAATGCTATGATCCCTTAATATTACAGATCCTCATGTTGTGGGGAGCCCCCAACCATAAAATTACTCTCGTTAGTACTTTATTGTAGTAATTTGGGCGCGGGGCTGCGTCCCCAACACCCCAGCCGCCTGGCTCGGCTAGCTTATGCCCCGAAATAATTACACAGACACTGTATTCATTTAAACACCGCTTGGCTCATTTCTACCTAGCCTCTTCTAGGCTAACTCTCGCACCTGGACTAGCCCATTTCTTATCAACTGTATAGCACCGGTCTTACTGGGAAGATTCTAGCCTAAGTCCATCCTGGGTCGGAGCTTCATCACGTGCATCTGCCTGGGAGCTGGGCATGGAGTCTCTCTCTGAAGCGTCTGCTCCCCAGCGGAGAGCTGTCGAGTCTGGCCTCACTTCCTCTTCCTCCCAGCGTTCTGTTCTGTTTACTCCTCCCACCTAAGGGTGGGCCTATCAAATGGGCCTAGCAGTTTCTTTATTGCTTAACCAATGAAATCAACAGATTGATATATGACACTCCCCCATCACTTCCCCTTTTTCTGTTTAAACAAAAAAGAAAGGCTTTAACTTTAACATAGCAAAATTACACAATCATAATACCTTAATGAAAATCAGAAACACTTATACATATAACAAAATTGACCTTAAATCTCTATAAATAAAGCAAAATCTATACTAATGCAAATTATTCATACCTATATCATATCCCCCTTTAAATGTAAAATAACATTTATAAACCATATTTGGGAATATGGATGCAGTTTTTTCTCTCCAAACTGCTTCCTGCTGAATGGGGGCGTCGTTAATTAGGTCTTTCATGGTATAACCTGTGTGCTAGTTTCATCTCAGTTGGCAGTTGAGCAAAGCAATTTTCTGAAGATGTTCACAGCAAACCTTCAGGAGGACGTGGTCCATCATACCAAATCGGAATAGAAGAAATCCATAGAGTCTCATCCTCTGTGAAAACAAAAGAAGACTCTCTCCAAAGCATCATATCCTTAGACCCAAATTCTGAAATCGTAATACCCTTATATCCATTCTGGTTTAGCTTGGCAGCCCATGTAATGAAATGTCTCTCTGTACTTAGCTCCTTCACAGTCAAAAATTTTAAAGAAAACACAATAATACAAAGAATCCAGACTCTCTGTGAATTTTCCATTTTTATGCGGCTTATTTTTACTCTATCACTTTACTTTATTCTGTCTCTTTAAAGACTTTACCTTTTTTTTTAACATTAACTTTATTTTCTATATTCTTTTTCTTCTCTCTCCCAAGCCTACGTACATTCATCCAACAGTGTGACTCATTTAGTGGTCTGAATCTGTCCTATTGTGAATCTGCAATTTTTTACTATCCAGGAGCACTTTTGATTTGCGCCTTTAAATCACTAGGCGCTTAAGAATCTAAGCTGTGACATTCCTAGGTTAACTTTTTGCTTTTTGAGCGCATATCTTTGACCTGGAATAATTCTGTAGACCAGGCTGTCTTTGAACTCTCAGAGATCTGCCTGTCTCTGCCTCCCAGGCATTGGGATTAAAGGTGTTTGCTACTACACCTTGAACTCACAGAGATCTGTTTGTCTCTGCCTTTTAGGCACTGGGATTAAAGGCGTGTGCTACCACACCTTGAAGTCACAGAGGTTTACTTTAAGAATTTTAACTTTTAGTCTGCATATATTTTTAACACGCTGTAAATCATTCAGAAATTTTCTCTGTCTTTGAATCTCTCTTTACTGTATATCTCTCTGTTTTGTGACCACATGAGTCTTTAATTTACCAAGCAATCTCAGTAGGACTAAAGGCGTGGCTTTGCCGGCTAGATGTAGCCCATTCCTTAGCTTTCCAGCCTCATTGCGGATGTACAGGCTGTAGCCATGTTTATAGCATTTCAAGGTCCCTGCCAGCCAGCCAGCTACAACAGACAACACTCAAGTCCTCTCTCAGTAGCCGGCCCTGCTGCCTCAAACAGTCAGAGTTTGCCCTGGCAGGATGGCCCAGAAAGCCAGCATTTTTTAAACAGCGCAGTTTTTTTCCTGCTACGGCTGAAAACCGAAAAGCATGTGTTCAGCTTTTCGTCAACACCATTTAAGTGTTTTGTGGCAGGACCTCTTAATGAGCTGCAGGCTTTGCAGCTAAAGCTGAGTCAGGAAGCCTCTCTTAGATGAGGCGCTCGCTTGCCTCTGGCAAGCAGAGTAGACCCGAGAAATTGCCATAAGAAACATGCTTTACTCTATTCTTTTCCAAGCTTTCTCAGGCTTTCTGTGGACTCAGTTAGCCACACGTCTGGGCGTCATTTGTAGTAATTTGGGCGCGGGGCTGCATCCCCAACACCCCAGCCACCTGGCTCGGCTAGCTTATGCCCCGAAATAATTACACAGACACTGTATTCATTTAAACACCGCTTGGCTCATTTCTACCTAGCCTCTTCTAGGCTAACTCTCGCACCTGGACTAGCCCATATCTTATCAACTGTATAGCACCGGTCTTACCGGGAAGATTCTAGCCTAAGTCCATCCTGGATCGGAGCTTCATCACGTGCATCTGCCTGGGAGCTGGGCATGGCGTCTCTCTCTGAAGCGTCTGCTCCCCAGCGGAGAGCTGTCGAGTCTGACCTCACTTCCTCTTCCTCCCAGCGTTCTGTTCTGTTTACTCCTCCCACCTAAGGGTGGGCCTATCAAATGGGCCTAGCAGTTTCTTTATTGCTTAACCAATGAAATCAACAGATTGATATATGACACTCCCCCATCACTTTATAACTCTAATTTTACTATTGTGATGAATTGCAATGTAACTATATTTTGAGACAGAAGTTTGCTCAAGGGGTCGTGAACCACAGGTTGAGAACCACTGGAGTCCAACAGGCTCTGGGCTACTGTAAGTAGAGTAGCCCAGGACTAAATATATTCTCTGCTGAGTTAAAGCATTATTTGAGCTCTGCCTTGTTAGTTTTGTTCTTGTGATAAAATACCATGCCCAAAAGCAGCGGTGTGGAGGGAAGGGTTTATTTGGCTTACAGTTTACAGTCCTTCATCAAGGGAAGCTAAGACAGGGACTCAAACAAGAAACCTGGCAGGAACTGAGCAGGGGTCATGGGGGAGTGATGATTGCTGGCTTGCTTCTCCTGCCCTGCTGAGCCACTTTTACAGCCTAGGCCCTCCTGCCCAGGGATAGCATTACTCACAGAAGGCTGGGTTCTCTCACACCAATCAGCAATCAAGGAAATGCCTACACCAGTTTAATGGAGACAGTTCCTCCATTGAGAGGCCCTCATCACAGGTGTGTTGGGGTTGTGTCAGGCTATGATGAGCCCCCATCTACCGAGTCTTCCCTGATGGAAAACTGGTAGAGATGTGATGGGCAGAAACTCCAGATACTGGAACGAGACTGTGTAAAGCCAGAAAAGAGACTCTCTAGCACCTAGATCCCCCACCCCTTACCACCCAAAGACTTTGTGCACTTTCGTTTGGTCCTTGGATAAACAGAACTACAGATATTTAGAATGAAACTTCCAGGGGGTGGAGAGATGACTCAGTGTTTAAGAACACTGGCTGTTTTTCCACGGGATCTGGGTTCAATTCTCGACACCTGCATGGCAGCTCACAGTGGTCTGTAGCTCCAGTTCCAGGGAATCTGGTACCTTCAGAGACATAGATGAAGGCAAAACACCAATGCACATTAACAAAATAAATAAGAAAAAAAGGAAGGAAGGAAGGAAAGAAAGAAAGAAAGAAAAAAGAAAGAAAGAAAAGAGAAAGAAAGGAAGAAAAGCCTCTTAAGGCAGAAGGGCTTACAGGCTGAATTGGCCTTTAAGTGCAGAGAGAAATAACCAGGACTTTATTTCGGGAAAGAACGCTAGCTGTGGAAACCGTGGACTGGGGGCTGTGCTCCACTCCTGTGACTCCCCGAGGGTCTAACAAGCAAGTGTCCATGGTACTGGCATTACAATACTGGAGGAGACAGTACTGCTTGGTCAGCTAAGATAGCCCGCTGTTTCCATTGTTCCCTTCACAGGTGTTTTCAAGTGCTTAGCTCTGCAAAGAGGGCGAAAGTGAGTCACGGCCACGTGTCAGAAACACTGGGGATTTTCAGAAAATTTCAGAGTAGATCCAAGGGAAAAGAACGATTTACTTGGCAACCAAATACTGAAGTCTCTGAAACAACATTGTTTTAATTCATGGGACTATTAACCCCCACCCCCCGAAGTTATAGTCACGGTCTTGTAAAGCCTAAGAGAGACAACTTAAAAACAGAACAAGAATCCTGTCCATTTAGTTATTAGAGTAAAAAAAAAATTACGATGGAGGAAACATTTTGAGAATCGGTGTTCTGAGTATTTAGCTGAGTAAATTGTCCCCATTTTCCTCTTTATTATTGTTGCTGTTTAAGAGGGAAAGTTTGTTGCATGGAGCCGCTTGTTTGTACCCTTAGGTGTAAATTCAGGGTTTTCTAACATTCTTCAGATCCTGGTGATGTGCCATTTTAGTGATGGCTGCCTTGACGTCCTTGTTCCTGAGGGTGTAGATGAGAGGGTTGAGGATTGGTGTGAAGATAGCATACACCACATTGCCCATGATGTGGAAGTCCTGGGGCAGGTCGGCCCTGTAGGCCACATAGGCTATGGCAATGGAGGAGTAGTAGGTGCCCACCACCAGGAGGTGGGAGCTGCAGGTGGAGAAGGCTTTGGAACGCCCTTCCCTGGAATTGATACGAAGCACAGAGGCCAGGATGCGGGCGTAGGAGAGAAGCACCAGGAGGAGAGGGAGGAAGGACACCACCATGGCGATGCAGAAGCCCATGAGGGTCTGGGGGTTGGTGTCTGAGCAGGAGGCCTGGACCAGAGCCAGGTAGGTGGTCGCAGAAGCAGTGGTAGATGTAGGTGATGCTGTCAAATGCCATCTGGGAGGTCTGTACCACTGCGGGGATGGGCAGGAGGAGGGCGGTGATCCAGGCACTGGCTGCCAGGGCAGCGTTTGTCTGTGGGGTCATGTGGACAGGGTAGTGCAGAGGGCGGCAGATAGCCACATAGCGGTCATAGGCCATGACCACCAGGATGAAGGCTTCTGAACAGGTGAAGCTTTGGAAGAGGTACATCTGCAGTAAGCAGGAAGGGAAGGTGAGGAAGTGGTCTCCTAACAGGAAGAGGGAGAGCATCTTAGGGACCGTGGTTGTGGTGAAAAGGATGTCCAGGGCCGAGAGGTTGACTAGGAAGAACATGGGCTTGTGGAGGCTGGGATCTGTCACCACGGCCACCAGGATCAGGGTGTTCCCCACCAGGATGAGCAGGCAGAAGAGGAGGAAGAGGAAGAAAATGGGGAAGAAGAGGGATTTTTGCAGAGAGGGAATGCCTGTAAGGTAGAAGACGGTCTGAGAGTCCCCTGACCCATTACAGGCTACATTCTCCATGGTGGGTTAAAGCTGGATGCTCAGGAGGGTCCCACACCCATCTGTGAACAGAAGAACCGAGGTTCTGGGATGAGAATTACATAATGGTCATTGTCTAATCAGAGATAACCAATCCATTTACTGTCAGTTCTAGAGGAAGTACAACCAGGTTCTGTCTTGTATCAGAGCTCTCAACCTATAGCAGGGCTCCGTCTTTCCTAAAGTCAAGAAGGACTGAAGCACTTGCAATATAAATATCCTAGAAAAAAAATACAATGTAAGAACCACAGCAGTACCCTGTAAATTAAAACACTATGTGTCATTCATGTAGTAGAGGTAGATTCATTGATGGGGATAGAGGTTTTAGCCTCATAGGACTGAAAGACATGAAGCAAGCAACAACATGATTAAGTAATTGCACTTGTGTGTAAACTTGGCTTGTCTTTTCCATGTCCTATGCAATCCTTCTGGGAATATCAGATCTCTTCAGTCAATTAACTCATTTACCTTTTCTTTGAGGTTTGTCTCAAGCGTTTGGTTTTGTTTTTTGGTACCTCTGTGGGCCTGCAGTGTGGAAGGTGTCTCTGAACACACTGCCTTCCCAATGTAACCGTTAGCCCTCTACTGACTTCCTTCTTGTTTCCTTGGCCTTGCTACCTCCTTCTAAGTTGAGACATCTGCCCCTGGAAGTCTTGTCAGGGCTTCTGATGATGACTTCCTGTTAATTCTGCAACAAGACAGAATCCATGACAGTCTCTCTGCAGGCGCTTTGACTGCTGCTCCCGAGAGAATGCAGCAGCCCAGGAGGTGCCCTAGTGGATCACTGTCCGGCCATCACCCAACAGGGCTCCTTGATCTCTGCTCAGAAGGTATCACGGCATCCTGGGATGGATAGGGGGCGATTTATGCCATACTTGAGATAGGCTTGCAGTATGGTTCAGAAAAGAACTCACAGAAGAATCAAAAGTGAGTGTTTCAACCCACAGACATAAGGATTTAAGCTAACGGGAAAGACCGATTTATTCTCAGCCTGAAGACTTGTCCCCTGGACGTCAGAGGCAAGTGTCTGCTGACACCGGTAATGTTGTGTCTTCAATCTCAATGCTCCCATAACTTCGGCATTCCCATTTTCTAACAAAACATTTCTTGTGAACAAACCATTATGTAATATCGAGTTCTTTTGCAGTCACCCAGCTCTCCATAGACCCAAGACTTTGTACAAGAGGATGGGGGCTTTCCCAGGCGTCATACCAGCTGGCTGCAAGGCTAGGAGGATTGTGCTGGGTCTCCTGTTCCTGGAGCATAGCTCTCCCCTCTCCGTCTTTCCTGAGGAACCCAGACATTAGTCTCCAAGCCAAAAAATATTTAGGCAGAGGTTTCTACTTTCCCCCTCTTTTTTTTTTCAGTTGAGGAAATCTGAAAAGACTTAATTTCAAATATTTCCCTGAGGCTCTGTATGATAGAACTTAAACTGGTGTCTGGCAATCAAATATCTCCTTGGCAATATGTCCTTTCCTTGACAAAGAGTGAGCCAGCTTTGTTCCAGATTGAGACACTGTGAAGCAGACCCCGATATGCCAATAGTTTGAGTAGTTGGATGGCTTCACACCCTAAGGGACACCAACTGTCCTACCTGAATGTTGATGCTCTTTGTCAACCACAGGCTGTCATCCTCCCAGGATTAGATTGCGCTGGGGGTGGAGCGGATGAGAGGATGCAGCCAGGCGTCCTAGCTTCCCCTGCATCTCCTTCCTCTGTCTACTCTTTGCTGACACAGACGAGAATGCTGAGCTCCTGGTGGAGTGGTTGCTGTGGCACTGGATTATCTAATAGGCAGTCCAGACCTTGGCCACCATCAAAGCAAAGGCACTGAAGTGGCTCAGTTTCATAAAGGGTTTGATATTTGTCAGCAACCAGTTCATCATAGAAAATGCCAACATATCCTTAGACCTTTCTGTGTTGGAGTTGTTTTATCCTGAATGATAGGCCATGTCTAAGTAATGCCATCCTGTGCTTAGGACCAAAAGGCCCAGCCTCAGGGGATCTTCTAGAACCAATGCTACTGCTGGTAGGGAGAAGACAGGTGTGTGAGTCACCTGAATGCCCAGCCTGCCCTTGATGTTTGGCATCTCCCATCACACCATCACAGAGCCCTTCCTGCTGGTTATGCTTCTTACAAATGAGGAAACTGGCTGACAAGCTGTTATAATGCAGCGGCCCTCAACCCTCCCGATGCTGCGACCCTTTAATACAGTTCCTCGTATGTAGTAATAAGGGCGGCGGCGGGGCTGCGTCCCCAACACCCCAGCCGCCTGCTCAGCCAGCTTATGCCCCGAAATAATTACATGGACACTGTATTCTTTTAATCACTGCTTGGCCCTTTATCTCTAGCCCTTACTGGCTAATTCTGATATACCGATCAACCCATCTCTAATAATCTGTGAGCACCGGTCTTACCGGGAAGATTCTAGGTCGGAGCTTCATTGTGTGTGTCTGCCCGGGAGCGGGGCATGGCGTCTCTCTCTGAGGCGTCTGCTCCCGAGAGGAGAGCTGTCGAGTCTGAGCTCACTTCCTCTTCCTCCCAGTGTTCTGTTCTATTTACTCCTCCTACCTATCTTCTAACCAATGAGGACCAGCAGTTTCTTCCTCCATCACTCGTATTGTGGTGACCCCCAGCCATGAAATGATTTTGTTTGCTACTTCATAGCTGTAATTTTACTGCTGCTGTGAATTGTGGTGTAGATGTCTGATATGCAGGACATCTGATATGAGACCCACAGGTTGAGAGCCACTGGTGGGGAGGGTAAAAGTTCTTGTTGCTCAAGCCTGATAACCTGAGTTTGATCCCCAGAACCCACAGTGGAAGCCAAGAACCAAGTCCCAAAAGTTGTCCTCTCTTATGCACACTTGTGCTGGGCGCAGGTGCACATGAACTCATAAGCACATCTCTCACGCATCACGCACACCCACCCACCCACACACACACACATGTACACACTGCTAAGTCAAATAAAAATAGGAACGTATAAACAGAAAAGGAAATCAAGTAATTAATATGAAGAGAAAGATAGGCTCTCATCCATGGTCACAGGGTGAGGAGCAAGAACACAGGGTTCTCCTGGAGCCAGCGTACCTGAAAGGTCTAAGCCGTACCTGTCAATCAAGAATTTGGGTGCTGAACCAGCCCTTACACTTTCTTGCTGTCACATTTGTCATTGTTGATATCATCTATGCTGTGAAGGCTTTGATGGATAGATCTCTGAAGGATTGACAGTTTCGTGAACTACCTTCTGAGTATCCCCTGCATGTTGGCAGAGTGGAGGATGAAAAGACATGTGTCACATGATCCATGCTCTAAGGGAGAAAGCAACTTCATCACAATGCCAGAATCTATCTGCCTTCTCTGTGCCACACCCCTGCAGTGGACAAGTATGTAGTCTTGGGAGATAGGACAAGATCCAAACGCCTCCCCCCCCAGCTCTTCAGTGAGCCTCTTCCTTTACTCCCCGTCTCTCTGCCTGTGACCTTGTAAGCTTTTCTTTACGTAGACAGTGCTTACACAGTGCTCACAAAGGCCGGACCTTATAAGAGCTCAGTTTGCTGGTGTTGCAACGGCTCCTGCATTCATCAGCCTTGTCTTTCTGTGGGAAGACCCAGGCCCAGATGGTTTGAATTCCACTCTGGGCACACCTCCATGCCCTCACCTAGCAGTGTATCTAACCCAAGGCCTGAGAGTTACTGTGTGTCCAGTCATGTTTCCATCCAACCCAACAGGTCTATAATCCAAGAACCCCTGTCCTTCTCTTCACCTTAGCGTTCTCTGCCTCTGTCTGATTCCTCCATCCCCAGAAACGTTCACCTGTTGGGTCTGTGTCACACTGCTGTCTTCAGTGGTCCTCCACACCAGGCTGACTGGGTTGAGCTGTGTGGCACATTAAACCATTAGCCATCTCCTTTCAAGCAGGTCTCTTGGGTCTTCTTCTTTAAGACATATCTCCCCTAATTCCTCTCCAGCATCCTCGGGGATCTTTTCCTGGTGTCTCCTAAGTATGCATATGATGGAGGTAGGATTTATCCCTAGACTTTGTTGCTAATGAGAAGATCATCATTAATAGCACTCAAGGGAACAGAATTTTACATTAATGATGTAACCTTTGTTCTTGTTATCCCATCTCATCCTCACAACAGAGATAGGAGGTACAGCAGGGTGCAATAGGAAGTTCAGAAGGACAGTGAGGCGTAGGGAATGATAGAGCTTACATCTTTAACAGCCGTGGCTGGAGGCGGTTAGTTTTCTGACTCAGAGATCTATATTCTGCCAAGGGCCTAGACTGCTATAGCAGAATTGCATATTGCTGGAGGAAGACCTGGGGTATTAAATATTAAAGAACTTCCCGTCTTGGTTTGTTGGCTTTCTGCTAACTTTTACTGTTGCTCACAGGAATCCTGATATGCCTTCCCGCGACGCCCCTGTACCAGGAATAGTTCTTGCTCTCACCACAAAGCCACGGCTGCTTTTCCTGTTTATGATCAAATACATGAGCAGTGCCCTTCATTGCTTGTTCAACCAATGGCATAAGGATCCCCAGAATTTCAGGTGGCAATTTCAGCTCCCAGGTCAGTGAATCACTCATTCCTGGTAGATGTATTCTATTCTAAAGAACAGGAAAGATCAGCCAGCAGAACCCAAAGTTGAGGAAAGGAATCAGATGTTTTGGAACCAGGTTTTCGGGGTGAGTGAGAGGAGATGCCCCGCATCCTTCTTTGGTTCCCAGACCCGTGTGCTCTGTCTATATATTCTGGTCAAATATACTCTGGTCATTCAGACTGCCTGGCATAGTGGTGCTGGTTAAAGGTGCACATTTGAACTTGTCAGGTAGCACACTATTTATTTATAGGTATTTATCTGTACCTAAACCAGACCTTCAGTTCAATTCACCCAGGCTACCCGCTTTGGAGTCATGGCAAACACTCTAAGATGTATGATTACTCTGGGGGCAAGACCGTTTTATTCCTTTTTGCCCTGTTGAGCTCCTATGTCAAAAGCAAAGCCTTATGGAATATTATCGCAATGAACAAGGTGTCATGGCTTGAATCTGAAATGTCTCCCTAGGAGTCACATGTTGAAGGCATGGCTCCCAGCAGATAGGCTCTGGAGCTGTTTGGACTGTGAGGGCTCTCACTTCGCTAGTGGATTAATCCACTGATGGGGTCTTAATTTGATGACCTTGATGGGAGGGTATGGAAATTGGGAGGCAGGACCTAGCGACAGGAAGTAAGTCATTGACGTCCTTGGGGGGCCCGATCTTGGTCCTACTCACTCTCCCCTTGCTTCCTTTGTTGCCATAGGGTGAACAGTTGTCATGTGTCCCTTCTCTGGTGCTGTGCCTTAGTGTAAGCCCATAGAGATGGTACCAAGCAACCCTGTGCTGAAATCCCAACGCTGTGGGCCACAATCAACCTTCCCTTCTTACCACACACAGAATCTGCCATTTTACCACAGTGACCAAAAACAGTAACTAAACTGTGTTTTGCTCTTTCTTTGCTGTGATAAAACAGCATGACTAAACCCACTGAAGAGTCTGTTCTGGCTTACAGCTGAAGAGTCTGTTCTGGCTTACAGCTGAAGAGTCTGCTCTGGCTTACAGCTGAAGAGTCTGTTCTGGCTTACAGCTCCCGAGGGCTAGGTGTGTATAACAGCAGGGAAGACGTGCAAAGGAGCAGGAAGCCAAGAGCACAGCTCAACCATACATGGGAAACAAAGACAGCAAACAGGAAGTGGGGTGGGGCTAAAAGCCCTCAAAGCCAGCTCCCACCAGACAACGCTTCCTCCACCAAGGTCCCATGTCCTAAAAGTTTTATAACCTCCACAAACATCGCCACGAACAGGAGACCAAGGGTTTAAATACATGAGCCTATGGAGGACATTCCTAACTCAAACCACAACACACATAATGCATTTTTTAAATGCCTGGAAGGTGACACTGGCAATTGCCTTGTAAGAGGGGCAAATTCATATTCAATAGAATAGATTTCTATTCTGATAAAGACAAAATCTTGTTCCTGTCCTCCCTTCCCCACCCCTTGACACCTGCAGCAGGTAAAGGAGCTGACCTTCCCCTTTACCAGCTGCAGCACTCAGAAAAGCAGACCCTGCACCCTCACCTCAGCTGCGCAGTACAGTAGAGCCATGGTGATCATGCCAGGGTGATCAACAGAGGTCTGGCCCCACCCCTCATCTGCCATAAGGTGGTGTGGGCAAAGGAGAGAGGTGATGAGAATTAGGAGAGCTGTCCCTGCCCCTCATTAGCTACAGCTCGAGGGAGTTGGCCCCTGCACCTCATCTGGGCAACACAGTGAAGTTGGCCCTGGAGTGTAGGTGTAGGTGAGCCAAGCCTGGGGGTATGAAGGCAGATGAACCAGTCCCACTCCCTGATTTTTCCTGTGTAGTGTAAACTAGCTGGGGCAGTGCTGGAGTGCTCACCCCAGTGGGAGGGTGGGGGACAGCTGGCAGTTTAAGTAACCCTGCCACCATCCATACCCAGAACCAGGGCTATGAGTTGATCTACTCCAGCATCCCATCTATAATCTGATAGAGAAAGCGAAGAACTGGTCCTGTAGATTCAAAACTGCAGAATCTCCAGTGAGGACCCAATATAGATAGTGTAGGAGAAACCAGACCAATGTCTACTGCAATGAACACTTGCAAGTAAAGATATATTATACTGTGTGACTCACACTGCAGCTTCCACGGCAAGATTTTTTTCTTTTGTGTTTTTCTTTTTTCTTTTCTTTCAAATCTTATTTTATTTGGGGGGGCAGTTTACAAGAAAAGAGGGTAGATACAAAGGAATGGGAAGATGAATGGGATTGAGATGTGTAAACCACACAGAAAAAATAAAAAGTTATAAAAAACACAATAAGAGATTCGGTGTCATCCATAGCTGGTTTCCTTTCCTTCGCACCAAGGGTTCAGTGCTGGTCCTTGTTGCTGGCATCTTGGGTTCTCAGCAGAAGATGAAGCACACCAGCCTCGATGAAATGGTGCTCAGCCTCTATTGATGCCATTATAGCCCCCATTCCCTTTTCACGCCTCTTTGAAGAAACTGGGGGGTTCACAGACTCGGAATGACCATGTGACTTTGCTGGCCCTTGCTCTTTTTGGAGGCCTTTTCTACCATGGATATACTTTGGTGAATACTTAAATGGCAGCAGACATCTTCACAATGGGAGTCCATTTTAGAGATTTACCACCGTTACTGCTGTCTAGACCTCCTCTTCTCCATGCTCTTAGACTGGCATAGACCCAAAGCTCTTAGGATTGTACTTTCTAGGTGAGATGAATGTGTGTGGAAAGCCACAGACATGGCTGGAGGTTCTGCCCATTGATAACACTCCTTTAGCTTGGTCTCCTGGAGGGCATTCAGCAGTAGACAAGTCTTGGCAGGTCCTAGCATATTTTAAAGAAATATTTGTTGTTTTAGGCTTGAGCTTTTTTATTACCAAGGGAATTAATTATAAGGAATAGAGCGTTTCTCATGAGGCCATAGTTAAGGGTTGACAGAAAGAAGTGAATGCTGTGGAATACTGGATTTGAACTTCTGCTCGTGCAAGAAGTTGGTCTGTTTAAGCCCAACATGACACCTATTATTTCCACTTGATAATGAGCTATTTTTGCACAGATCCAAATTTACCTTTAGTGTGTTCAAATAATGTTGGGATACTTTTAGATATGTCAAGTTTTTATGTATTATGTGTTCAGTTTAATAACCAGCTCATAAAGAAGAACCAGGGACCCATATCCATAGTGTTCCTCAGGCAGGCATTTATTCTGATCAGGGTCAGGGACTATCACTCAAAACAAGAATTGTAATCTGCAGGGAAAATGCATCATCTCTAAAATCCTAGGGGGCTCTGATTCTTCTATTAATAATGCATACCATCTCAAGAGAATTCGAAAGTTTGGGCTATGAGAGAGTAGCTTGTCTGAGATTAAATTTTTATTAAATTTTTTTCAAAAAGACCTTTAAAAACTGAATATAATGTATAAAACTGGATACAATGTGTAAATCTGGATATACTGTATAAAACTGGATATAATGTGTGATGTATAAAATAGATATACTGTATAAAACTGGATACAATGTATAAAACTAGCTATAATGTATGATATGTACATTTATACATATTATTTAAATTCTCTGGAGTGCAGACCATGGCGGGCCTTGAAGAGAGACAGCTAAGGTTGAGTTGACACTAATCCTTTACTTGAGACTGTTTTCCAAGTAGCAAGGTGAAAGACCAATTCTTACCTAGCAATACTTATTCTGGGCTGAAGAGATAAAGGTTGGAGTTTGGATGTTTGAAGTGATTAGAAATTAAGAGACAAATTCCTGGAAATAATATGGCAGAGAAGCACCAAAATTGAGATACAAAGTTCTTTCTGATTGTTGGCCAACTCTTCGAAGTGCAAACACAGGGTATAACTGAAGAACCCAGAAGAATGTAGCAGCTAGAATCCTAAAGAGCTGTAGATAAATTTGAACAGACACATCGTGTGTTTGGGGATGGGGGTGGTCAGTGGTTAGAGTTCAGCTCCTGAGTGGAGGGGATCGCAGTTGAGACTTTGGAAGTATCAGATTCTAAGAGCAATGGCTAAATCCTAAAAATCAAATCAAAACAAACAAACCAGGCTAATCCAAAGCCACATTGTTATAAAGACAGTATTACTATTACTATTACTCACAGGTAGAAGTCAACCCTTCACGATGTAAACATTCAGGGTTTCAGATTCTTAATTCTCAGCATCTAATCAGAAAGGATGAGGTGTTGGGGAATATTATTTTAAGGTGTGTTACTTTTGTTTATGCTGCATTTGTTTAACTCTGTGAAGCTGTGATTCTCTGCCTGTCTGAAAAACCTAATGGTCCAATAAAGAGCTGAAAGGCCAATAACAAGGCAGGAGCGAGGACAGGTGGGGTTGGCAGGCAGTGAGGATAAATAGGAGGAGAAACAAGGAAGAGGAGGAGCAAGGGAATGAGAGGACATTAGAGCCCAGCCACCCAGCTACACAACAAACCTCAGCGAAAGAAGCTAAGAAAGGTATACAGAAACAGAGAAAGATAGAAGCCCAGGGGCAAAAGGTAGTCAGGATAATATAAGTTAAGAAAAGCTGGCAGAAACAAGCCAACCTAAGTCTGGGCGTTCGTAACTAAGAATAAGCTTCTGTGTGTGATTTATTTGGGAGCTGGGTGGCAGGCCCCCAAAGGAATTAAAAACCAACACAACAATGAGGCATGCGAGCAGGCAGAGAAGCAGAAAAACTAACCAAATGAGCAAAGATGTGAAGAGAAATAGAATAGAAATTGAGACCCAAGTGATTAAAACATTATTAGCCAGGAGCCCCACTGTAAGCAGTTGTCCATTTAGCTATCCTATTTCAGAAAAGAGGAAAAACAGACAAAATGTATGAATTGGAGAATTTGAAGAGACTCTGAATCTTTTTTTGAAACGTAAATATAGTTCCCATAACTTAAAAATGTAGTATCTGACTCTGAGAATGCTTTGGCTAGGTATAAATAAAAAAAAATAATGAGTGAACTTGGAGACATATTTATAGACAATATCCCAATGGTACCATACAAAAAATTAAAAAATTCTATTATTTGGTAAAAAAGTTACAGTTTTCATACAACTCAAGTCCCTGTGACAGAGGCGGGGCAGAAACAACTTGTAGAGATAATCTCTGAGAAATTTCCAGAGGTGGTAAGAAAAATTTCAACCTACACATTTAAGAAGCTCAAAAGATGCCCTGTTAAGATTAAGAAGAAAAATGCAAAGGAGTCCCACTGTACCATGGCCAAATTACTGAAAATTCAAGAGTAAGGGACCAAGCCGTTAGAGAGAGTAAGGTGCATACATCCCTGTAAGGTTGCCAGCAGCCTTCCAACAGGAACCATGGAGACTGGCAGACTACGAGGGGACACCTGAGCAGTACTAAAAGAAAACACTAACCTCAATCTCCAGGCTCCCTGAGAACAGTCTACAAAAATAGACCTCACGACAACGTCTCGCGGAGACGTCTGGCATGGAAAAGAACACCCTCACCCCACAAAGGGCAACTATAAAATCCCACAGCCACTGTCACATTGGATGGTGAAAGGTTGGATGCCTTTTACCGGAAGGTCAAGAGCGAGACACAGCTTACCTTTCTGCTTTATTCATCGTTGTGTCTGAGTTCTAAACCAGTGCGGAGATATGAGAAAAGTAATAAACGGCATTTATATTAGAAAGGAATAAGTAAAAGTCATTAAAAATTATGTTATGAGAGACATTGAAATTTCAGAGTAATAGAAAATAACCACCAGAACTAATATATCAGTATATATAAAATATATTTTTTTAAAAAATAAAATAAAAATGTAAAAATACATACTGATATATAAATATATATTTTATTTGTATATAAGCTAACATGTTCAAAATGCAAATAAAAAATTTATTATTATTACATCACAATTAAAAGCAAAAATTACCTATAGTGGCATTCTATAGCATGAACTTCTGAGTTCAGTCTCCAGAGCCCGTATGATTGAAGGAGAGAACCGAGTCCTGCAAGCTGTCCTCTGACCTCCACATGTAAACTGTGGTATGTGCCTGCGCACACATGCAGGTGTATGCACACGTATAACAAGTCAGAGGATGACAAGCAGACAAAGAATACAAAAGGGCTATTTAAAAAAAATCAATAAAAAAGAGAGCAATGAATGTAAAGATGACACACACAGCTAAAGAAGTGAAGGAAAACCTCTGATAAAGAGAGATTCTGAGAAGCTATCAAATAGAGGTCTTATAAGTGGAAAGCTCAGGGGATGAATACAGGAGTCGGTAGAAAACCTTGCCATAGACTAGACAAATAAAGTAAAATATTAGGGCTTAAAGAGAGGTTGAAAAAGTATCACAGATAGACAAGCCAAATGTAAGGCAGAATGGCCAGAACACAGAAGATCTATGGAACACCATTAAAACAGCAATTGTGTGTATAAGCAGAATATAGAAAGTAGAGAGACACGTACTAAAGAAAACTTGTACAATAAAGTAATTTCAGAACCTTCCCTGAATCTTGGGAAAAATATGGTCACCTAGGTGTAGAGGCATCAGAACTCTAAGGTATGACCAGAAAATATTCTTTTGAATGGTTAAGCTTTTATGGTTAAGCTTCCAAGCCAAAGAAGAAAGAAAGAATATTGAAAGGGCCAAGAGAAGCGATAACTCACTTCCAAGGTAACCCTAACAGAATATCAGCAGACTTCTCATGGAAGCTTTACAGGTCAGGAAAGCAGAGTGAGGATTCCTGAAAGTAAATAAATTCCACATAGATCACCATATCTATCTAAAGCATCCCTAAAAATCAATGGATCATGAACTGCCAAGAAAAGCAGCAACCGATGGAATTCATGCCCGTGAAAACAGCATTGCAAAAATACTTAAAGGAATCCCGCTTTCAGAAGAAGAAGCAAGATAAACATTGTTATTAATATGTGAGAAATTCTAAAACTCACACCGAAAGAGCAGAAAATCAAATGAACCAATGGCTATTAATTCATTAAACACCAAACCTCTAAGGTGAATCACGGAGAAAGAGAAGAACGTGGATTCTTCAGGATAGTCAGAAGAAAACTGCCTTGACTTCAGGAACTTGTCCATTCATTTGATAACAACTTTGAATGCCAGTGGCCTTAATTATCCAATTAAAAGATCAGACGGATTGAATTAGCAAACAAGATTTAACAACTTGCTTCCTGCAGGAAATTTATCTTCCTGCCAACATGTGGCTATTATCATGTCTAAGAAAAAGAAAAAGTCAAACCAAATTTCAAAAGTAGAAAAGATTAAGGCCACTACATAGTGATGAAAAAAAAAACCATCCACTAAGAAGAATACTGAGTACAAGAAAACCCAATTTTATATAACAGATAGCACTTATAAAACAGATAGGCTTCCATATAATACTAGAAGGTAGTTTTAACTTCCTACTCTCACCAATAAGGGTCAACAAAGGAACATTAGAGTTGAATTATACTATTGATCAATTTTTTTTCCACAGAAAATTTCATCCCAAAGTGCCAGAATACACATTTTTTATATGAGTACATGCAACTTTTCTAATATGGGTCCTATTCTAGTCCATAAAATAAGTCTTAACAAACACAAAAAGTGAAATAAGGTCCTGCATTTTACCGGAACCAAATGGCATAAAACTTGAGGTTAACAGCAAGAGAAAGCACAGAAACTGAACTGATGTGGGATTCCCCTCTGTACGCTGTGAATATGGTTTATTACCATCAGTTAATAAAGAAGATGCTTTGGCCTGTGGCAGGGCAGAATACAGCCAGGCCGGACGAGATATAGAGAGAAAGAAAGCAGAATCAGGCAGACACCATGTAGCTGCCAAAGGAGACAGATGCTGGAACCTTACCAGCAGGCCACAGCATCATGGCATTATACAGATTAATAAAAATGGGTTAACAGGTAAGAGCAGCTAGGAATCCATCTGAGTCATCAGCCAAGCAGTGTTGTAATTAATACAGTTTTTGTGTGATTATTCAGGTCAAGGAAGCTGAGAAATGAATGAGCAGACTCTCGTTACAGTGAACAAGCACATGAATACTGACTTGTGCACCTTTAAATAAACAGTGTGTTGCTGGAGAAATTAAAGCATTCAAAGAGTCAAATGAAATTCAGACTCTGGATAACAGAATCTGTGAGCAGCCAGTATTTCAACCCACAAATTTGGAGGTCTTGAGTTGAAGAAAATAATGATTCATTTTCAACTTTGGGCTCATCCCTTGAACTAAAGAACTAATATGGTATCTTTAATTCCAGTGATCTGTGAGTATGGGCTCCTTGGTTGATTAGAGACAGTCTAATTCATCACTTTTCTAAGGAAACTTCTCTCATGCATAAACCACTAATGCAATAAGTTGAAAGTTGTTTTGTTTTCCATTTTCGGCTTCCCAACTTGGGCAGCAACTGTGCATAGGACAGAGGTTTCCCAGATGCCACCGTCCCCTAGCTGCTCTTACAAGAGCACACCTTTGAATCCTGGCAGAAGGCTCGATTACCTTCATGACTTTTCCAGCAAACCCAGAGGGCCAAATTTCCAAAGGGGAAAATAATATAGTAAAGGTTTCTTACTCTTTTTAATTGATAATATCAGAAACGACTAAATTTAAATTGCCCCCTGGTCTCTGAGTGATAGCTAATTCGTGTTAACAGTTAACTACTGTTTCTTATGCTCATTTTCAGGTTCGGGTTATTTTTTTTCCTGAAGTATATACTAGGTCCTGTGCTTAGACCAGCAGGCCCTGCCACAGTAGATCTTCCCTGCGATGTCTGTCTAATACCAGTTCCAGTGATGGTGGGGAAAAGAAAGATGCAGGCGTCACCTGAATGCCAACCTAAACGTGTCATCCCCTCCTCTCACCACCTACCTCTGCCAGAGAGAAGCCGTCCCTCTTCAGAACCATGGACCTGAATGTAAGAAAAGGGTGGGCCATGTCTAGGACCATGAGTAGTGATGAATGAGAGCAGGGGTCTTTTTGAAGCCAGCCTCAAAGGGCTAAGCCATACCTGCCAATCAAGAGAGCTCTGCCACTCTCGGGCTGAGACTTGGAGCCTTGAGCCTTGTTCTGCTCAGCTGTGGAGTGAGTGGTGGCTTTGAGGTGAAGCTCTCCGAAGGGTTGCGAGTTCACTGAGCCACCTTCTAAGTGTCTCCTCCAAGTATGGCAGAGGAGAGGCTACAAAGACAGAGGTCACATAGTCTGTGCTCTAAGGGACAGAGCACCTTCCCTTCACAAACGTCAAGTCTGTGGACTTGGGAGATTGAGGACCACATGTGAATCATTGTTGCAACCTCCATGGGGGTAGCCTTCAAATCACCTCAATTCTGAACCTTGTTTCCCTCACCGGGGACCCTGAAAGTTTTTATTTTGTCTTATTTTTATTGAGAGACTGTTCAGACAGACAATGCTTACTGAGGCTAACCCATTTGCTTATGAAGTCATTTCCCATGACTTCTGCTGCTACCTGCCTTATCTTCCTGTGGCAGGACCCATGCTCAGATGGTCTGAATCTTACCTGCAGGTGCACCTCCTTGCCTTCATCTGTCTAGACCAGGATCCTACAGCTCGCATGAGTTCAATGATCTGGGCTCCTGGGAGTGCCCCTCTTTCTATACTCAATCTTTCTGGCCCAAGCTGATAGCCCTTGGACCCCGGCCCCTGTTTCTCTACTTTGCTACTTTCTGCATATCTGTAGCAATGATTACCTGTTGGGTCTGGTCCACTCTGTTTCTCCACCACAGGCCTCGAAAGAAGTAGCAGGCAGGGCTGAACTTGAGCTAATTAAACCATCAGCTCTTTCTTTCCACCCTGGTCTCTTGGGTACTTTTCTTTGAAATGCATCTCCCCTTGTACCATTCTCCATACTCTGAGGAAATCACTTGCTGGCATCTCCTACAACAAGATTTGTCCCTGGGCTTTGTTGATAATGAGAAGAGTATCACTAACAACCCTCAAGGGCCCAGAATTTTACACTAATGATACAGTCTTTGTTCTCATGATCATATCTGGTCCTCACAGCCACAGAGGAGGCAGGAAATAACCACAGGACACGACAGAAAATTCAAAAGGACAGTGAGACTTAGGGAATGAAATAACTTGTTCATTTTAACAGTGGCGGCTGGAGGCAGAATTCGTTTTCTGACCCAAAGCTCTATGTCTTGCCTAGGGCCTTGACCATTCCATGTAGCAGGATTGCATACTGCCCAAGAGTGAGTGACCTGGGGCTATTAAATATGAAACCCTCCTGCCTTGGTTTGCTGGCTATTTCTTAGCTTTATCATGGCTATAGCAATAGGAATCCACCTTCCAGACACGCCCCTGGGTCCAGAAATTGTAACTGGAGATTTCATGTTCCACCTGGTCCTGTGACCTCTTTAAAAATAACCACTCAGAGGCTTAATATTAATTATGTACTATTTGACCTATTAGCTCAGGCTTATTATTAACTAGTTCTTACAAATTAAATTAACCCATTTCTATTTTATCACAAGCTCATGGCTTGTTACCTCACATCTTGCTTCTCCAGCAGCTGCTCAAATCTCCCTCTACTCCACCTTCTTTCCCCCTGTATTCAGTTTGGCTTTCCTGCTTGGCTGTATTCTGCCCTGCCATGGGCCAAAGCAACTTCTTTATTTACCAATGGTAAATCCCACATCAAAAAAATAGTTCCCCTTCCTCTTCATTTCCTCTTCAGGGTGAGCTGTATGAGTTGTGTTAATCTTGGCTTATTGATTCAGTGGCAAGAGGTCTCTCAACTGCACATGACAATCTCAGCTTCCCGGCCAAGGAAATTATTATTCTAACTTTGTAGAGGTGTGCATTCTTAGAAGCCATAGTGTTTAAGAAAACAGAACCTAAAATTGAGGGGAAGGGAGGAAGTATTTTGGCTCTCAGGGCTAGGGAGGAAGACACATCCTAATCCTGTATATTCTGCACAGACTGAAAACTGTCACGTTTACTGATTGTTTGTTAAGAGTATGGGCTTAATTTATCAAACAGCACCCATACACCCTCCTAGCTAGTGTCAGCTAACCAAGCTGAGTGTTCAGTCTGTTATTGGTCCCTTCAGTACAGCTACTCATTTCTGAGTGATGGGCTGTAGTGCAAGAGCTGTGACTCTCATGTGCATGAGCCTTGCTGCCTCGCTTCTCCTGCTATGAATTGTGTGCCTTTGTCAAAAGCAAGGTCACCCAGGAAATCGCTGTGATGAGTAAGTTATTACAGTCTCCAGAAGGCTCATGTGTTAAAGGCTTGGCTGTTAGTCAATGTGATGTGGGGGAGTGATTGGATCATGACAGCTCTCACTTCCTCGGTGGATTTATTCATCTACGGACTCATAATTTGATGGTGCTGGTGCAAAGTGGTATAAACTAGGAAGTGGAGGCGTGTGTTCACGTCCATCATGAGATGCACCGCTTTACTGTGCCTTGACACAAACCCACGGAACCAAGCCACCTTGGCACAAAGCCTCTAAAACGATGAGTCCAAGTCGACCCTTAGGTTGACTTTATCAATCATTTTGTCATGGTTATGAGAAATTACACATAAGGCATTTATTAAATGCCCAGGCGATGGAGGCAGATACACTGTGAGCAAGAATGGCAAATCCGTGTTCAGAATGGGTTTCCATTCTGTAAAATAAATAGTGACCCTTCATGATGGAAGAGATCCGGCATCATTCACAGCTGCCTGGCTCTCTTGAGTGCTGGTCATTCACAATCCTGAGTGAGGGCAGTATCAGGGCAGTATCAGTCTTTGTTGTTGGCATCTTGGGTTCTTAGCAGATGAACCAGGTCAGCCTTGATCTGGGCCCACTTTCAGCCTCCCTCCACACCATTGGGGCCTGTTATTCGTGGCTCTTCCAAAGTTCTATTTCTTTATTCTTTGAAAATTTCATGCATACATTTCATAAAATGTATTTTGTTCATTTTTACCTCCCATCCTCTCTCATCCCCACCCCCACTCATACTGTACCCCTTCTTTTTCCCAAATTCCCCTCTTATTTTCATGCCTTTTTTGTTGTTCTTGCCTTCTGTTTTGTTTTCTTTGTGACCCACTGAGTTTAATTATAGTTATGCATGAACATAGGTGCCGTTAATCTCTTGTATAAACACTGAGGTGTTGGCAAAGTGGGAAGCCTGTAACCTTTCAGGGCCAGGGCCATCTTGTCTACCTCACTTTGTGCACGCCTGCTTATAGAACATTTTTCTTCCATGGGTACCCTTTAGAAGTCACATAGGGCGGAGCATGCACCAGAATTGATGGCATCAGATAGCCAACTCCTGTTGTGGAACCATCTGATGCTGGTGGAGGAGCCAGCTATGGACCGGTGCCTGCCCTGTGGTCACGAAGAAGATGAAGACAGCTGTGAAGGCTACAGGTCCATCTCTGTAGACACTTGGATGACTCTGAAGTAGAGAGTGAAGCAAAAGATACTTTTCCTCTTAGAAGAAGTTATTTGGGTGGATAATGATGAGGACAGGAAATCCTTGACATGATGAGTACCAGCTCCCAAAAGAAACAATGGAAATGCCAATGGAGGTAAATTCTGGAAAGGTCAACTTCTCAACTGAGTGCTGTGGTGCAAATCCTGTAATCCCAGTGCTTGGGAGGTGGCAGCCAGAGGATCAGGAGTTCCAGACCAGCCTGGGCTATCTCGTGAGAACCTGCGTTTGAAAAGACAAGACAAAAGAAACTTTAGAAAAGAGTTGAATCCAGCATGCCAAGGGATTGGGAGTCGGAGGTTATCTGCACAGAGACTTCTAAATAGCAGACATTGCTTGAGGGATGTGAGGAGGAGGGAGATGATCTTCTGTAAGAGCTGGGAAGGTCATATCCATAGCAACTTCTCTTCCAAGGGGCATCTTGAGTCCTGCTGGCACTCTGATGCCAAAGCCTGAGCACTGTTTGGAGCTCAGTGCTGCAGTTCCACCCACACAGATGGATAGCGATGGTCCCTGGATTAGATCACTCTGTTGCATTGTTTTGGACTAATGTCAAAACAAATCCTAAAAGCCAGAGCTTCTGTTTAGGCAACTTTCCCATCCTTAAGGCTTGTTTTAGCGCTGATGTAGATGAGGTTTTAGCCAAGAGTACCCACAATAAGGTCCTTTGTATCCATGAGATGCCGGCTAGAAAGTTAAATCCTGCATGTTAAGTAAGATGTTTGAGAAAGAAAATAGTGAGGGGATTTAAAGTCTTCCCAGATGAGCCTTTCTTACCCATCGATAGCATCGTTAAATAGTCTCACTTGCTACCAATTAAGACCAAAAGAGCTGATTGGTAGCCTGAAGATAATTGTCTGTTGCTGTATCTACCTCACTTCTAAGCATGGGAAGGTTCATGTTTGGGATGTGCTTCACAGATTGGTTCGTGAAGGCAAGTTTATATGGTTTATACATTGCCCTATTGAGGAAAGACAATCTGAAACTTGTGACTCTACTTGTTGAGTGGTGAACACATAGAATCAAGATTCTTACACCAACGCCGATAGAGGCAACACAGGCGTTTCTTCTTTGACCTCAGTCCTGCTCCAGAACTGACTATGAAAGAGGCCAGCCAATGGCCATGTTCCCTCTGGTACAGTGTATTCTAGCTTGCACATAATTAAAAAGCAGACCATGGCTTTTTCTTACTGAAGTTTCACCCCCGAGAATGAGGAAGGCAATGCACTAATGAATGGACCACGCTGGTCCTCAGACTTCTGAAGAGCTTATTTGAACTCCAGGTTTTCCATAGATGGAGCCTGCCTTGATACATTCAGTAGTCTCCAGATATTTAACAGTACATAGATGATGGTCTGTGGAACAAGCTGTGCTTAAGTTAAAGGCACTGTCTTAATAAATACATGGAAACTTTCGTTTGGAAACACAACAGTCACATGGGACATAAATACATTCACAATTATTTTCCATCATTACTTGGGCATCCCTGGGCCAGACAGCAATGCCTGTGGGTCACTAAAGGGCACAGAGATAAACCACTCTGGAGACAGTTTCAGGGAGCAGCGTCTGCTTTATTGCATGTGAGCAACCACTTGTATGGTGGCAGCCTAGTGACTGTGATTGGCCAGATCTCTTTGGATTTCACTTTTTATGGGGCTAAGCTTAGATGAAAAATCAGAGACCCTCTCATAGAATATGCCCACTGATAGAATTTGTTTCCTTTGTTGGTTGTAATGCAGTCCTGGGTCAATTTTTAAAACACAGCCTATTTAAAGAAAGATTTGAATTCCTTTTCTGAGGTCCACCCCTACCAAGGTATTTGATTCTAGAGATTTTCCAATAAGGCCATAGTTAGAGTTAGTTAAAAAAAAAAAAAAGAATGCCTTGAGACTGGATATCAGTGAAGTCTGAACTGCCTGCTCATGCAACTTACACCTTCTGGGTCTGTTTGAGCCCAATATGACATTTTTCTACTTGATAAGGTGGTGCTTTTGTACAGGTTCAGTTTTTCTATTGTATGTTCAAATTAGTAACAACTTCATGGGCAATGACTGGCAGTCTATTGGATCTGAATTTGGAAGGTGCCCCACAGCTCATGTGTGAATTCTTGGCTCCTAACTAAGTATAGTTTTGGAAAGTTCTAGAAACTTCCTATCTAGAGGAGCTAGCTCCTGGAGATGTGTCTTTGAAGGTCATGGCTTGTCTTGGTCCTTTCATGCTTCTCCTGCTTGGCTTCCTGTCTGTTAAGAATTGAGTTGAACAACCTTCTCTCTGCATGTTCCCACTACCGCAAATTCTGTCTAAATGCATGGAGCCAAATAAACACGGAGTGAGCCTTTGAAATCGTGAGGAAGAGAAATCTGCCCTTCATACTGTTCTCCCGGGTATTTTGATCACAGTTATGAGAAAAGTAACTAATACAAATGTAGAGGTTTTTTTGTGTGCCTATGACCATTGAGTGTCAGAAGCCAAGCTTACATTTTAATTGAACCCATTTCCATTATTTTCTATTTTACCATGAGGCTTGTGGCCTACCGGCAAGGTTCTAGCATGTCTATTTCTGGCAGCTCCATGGCTTCTCCCTGACTCTGCCTCCTTTCTCCCAGCATTCAGTTTAGTTTTCCCCACCTAGCTCTACTCTACCCTATCACAGGCCTAAGACAGTTTCTTTATTAACCAATGGTATTCACAGCATACAGAGGGGAATCCCACATCATGGATCAATCTCGCATAGCCCAAGGTGGCCTTGAACTCACAGATATCCACCTGCCTCTGCCTCCTGAGTGCTGGGATTAAAGGTGTGTGCTACTACTGCCTGGCCTCTATGGCTTATTAGTGGCTTAGCTCTGAACTCTGATCTTCAGGAAAACTTTATTTGTTATAACACAAACAAAATATCACCCCACCCCCATCGAGACATCTCTTTCATTCCTCTCCCCCTCCAACCAGCCCCCAACCCGCCCCACTCTATCCTTCATGTCCCCTCCACCCCATGCCCCAGTCTACCCAGGAGATCTCTTCTGTTTCCCCTTCTAGGTAAATCCGTGAGTCCCTCTTTGGACCCTCCCTGGCACTGTGGGCTGTAGTCTGGGTATGCTTTACTTTAAATCTAATATCCACTTATGAGTGAGAACATGCCATGTTTGTTTTTCTGGGCCTGGGTTACCTCACTCAGGATGATCTTTTTTCTAATTCCATCCATTTGCCTGCAAATTTCATGATGTCATTTTTTTTACAGCTGAGTTATGCTCCAT
Organism: Microtus pennsylvanicus; assembly: GCF_037038515.1. Lineage (NCBI taxonomy): Eukaryota > Metazoa > Chordata > Mammalia > Rodentia > Cricetidae > Microtus > Microtus pennsylvanicus. The sequence goes on along the minus strand of NC_134596.1, from coordinate 42,283,882 downwards.
TGTGTAAATGTGCCACACTTTCTTTATCCATTCTTTGGTTGAGAGGCATCTAGATTGTTTCCAGAATTTTAGCTTCCAATTTTAAAATACACTTTGTATGTACAGAATTTTTTCTTGCTGTGCAGATTTTTTTACTTTAGCAAATGGTTTTTAATTATTAAGTAGTGAAACTTTTATATAACCTCAGATTCTTATAAAAAGAAAGGTTAACATTATTTCGTTGCACAGAAGGAACAACCATGAACCAAGCTGTGAAGACTGAAGTTAGGGCTATTTGCTTGAGTGAATTTTTATTGTACAACATTACATTCATTAATTTGGCCATTCTGTAGTATTTATTGAGTTTCTTCTCTGAGCTAAACATTGCTGGTTTGAGTCCTAGGGATAGAGTTAGCTGCATTAAGAGGGCAAACATTCATGTCACGCTTTTGAGATAAACAATTTTTGTAATGGCTGATTTGACATCCTTGTTCCTGAGGGTGTAGATGAGAGGGTTGAGGATTGGTGTGAGGATAGCATACACCACATTGCCCATGATGTGGAAGTCCTGGGGCAGGTCGGCCCTGTAGGCCACATAGGCTATGGCAATGGAGGAGTAGTAGGTGCCCACCACCAGGAGGTGGGAGCTGCAGGTGGAGAAGGCTTTGGAACGCCCTTCCCTGGAATTGATACGAAGCACAGAGGCCAGGATGTGGGCGTAGGAGAGAAGCACCAGGAGGAGAGGGAGGAAGGACACCACCATGGCGATGCAGAAGCCCATGAGGGTCTGGGGGTTGGTGTCTGAGCAGGAGGCCTGGACCAGAGCCAGGTGGTCGCAGAAGCAGTGGTAGATGTAGGCGATGCTATTATATGCCATCTGAGATGTCTTCACTACTGCTAGGACGGGCAGGAGGAGGGCGGTGATCCAGGCACTGGCTGCCAGGGCAGCGTTTGTCTGTGGGGTCATGTGGACAGGGTAGTGCAGAGGGCGGCAGATAGCCACATAGCGGTCATAGGCCATGACCACCAGGATGAAGGCTTCTGAACAGGTGAAGCTTTGGAAGAGGTACATCTGCAGTAAGCAGGAAGGGAAGGTGAGGAAGTGGTCTCCTAACAGGAAGAGGGAGAGCATCTTAGGGACCGTGGTTGTGGTGAAAAGGATGTCCAGAGCCGAGAGGTTGACTAGGAAGAAGTACATGGGCTTGTGGAGGCTGGGATCTGTCACCACGGCCACCAGGATCAGGGTGTTCCCCACCAGGATGAGCAGGTAGAAGAGGAGGAAGAGGAAGAAGACGGGGAGGTAGAAGGGCTCTGGTAGAGAGGGGATGCCCACCAGGTAGAAGACGGTAGAGCCATCTACTGATCCGTTGCAGGTTGTAGCCTCCATAGTGGAATAGAACTGGCGATCTGGGTCATGGGTGGCTGGGACATCTGAAATACAGGGAAAGGATTCCATTGTAGTGATTCCATAAGGTTTATCCTTCATTAGTCTGAGCACAGTTATTTATAACCAACTCCAGAGGACTGGTGGTGGGCTGTGGATTGACTTCTACCATCTGAGCCCCAAATCTGCCGAATACCAATTAGCAGTCTACCAAAAAGAAGTTGTTATTTCTGGCTTAGGTAACAATGGCCAAACCTCAACTTTCCTGTGAGAAAGTCAAGGTAAAAAGTTGGTTGGTCATTGTCACCGTCACTAAAGTACTTTGGGAAGACTCCCTCTGGGGCTTATCTCAGACTCCACACTACACGACTTAGGTTGTTGTAACTCTGACACCAAGGTCTTCAACCCACGCTTGACTTTGCCACTCACTCACAGTTCCAGTGCGTGGCTTCAGAGGGACGGCTTTGTCCGAGCACGCTGCAGTTCAGACATTCACCAGGCCACCTCCTCGCTTGTGCTCCTGGACCTGAGACTCTTCTGACCACATGGGAACTGGGTATCCAGATCTCTGCTTTCTAACAAGGTGTGGTCGGCCATGGCAGCTGGCACGCCAGTGTAACAACTAGGAAAACCTGGATAAAAGACGTAAGTCATTTTGCTGAGATAGGATCTCTTGTAGCTTGGCTTTGCTTCACCATGTACCTAAGGCTGATTTTAAACTCCTGAGCCTCCTGCCTCAGCCTCCCAAGGGCTGGGATTACAGGTTTGTACCACCACATTCTAAAATCAAACTGAAGAGGCACAGATTCAATAAGATGGAACGATTGGACTTTCACAGGCTTGGGGACCTTCCATAGCAAATATACAATCATTTTCTCCCCTCAGAGAGTATTTGATTTGATGGCCATCATGGGAATGAGTGGAACTAGGCATGGGAACTTGGGTATAGGAGAGAAACCAGCAAGCTTCTGTCAATCAAGAGACGCTTACAAAGTGGATTAAAGCACCCAGAATGTAGGACTAGTCTTAAAGTAATATGATTCTGGGGCTGTTCAGAAGGAACTGGAGGACTAGGTTTTACCGTTCTTCTAGAAGACTAAGATCTCCCCAGAAGCCACTGAGACTTAAAAGGCCAGAGGGGAGGACTTGTCCTTCACATATACTCTGCTCTTCTCTCAAATTTCCCAAGTATCTGAAGCTGTGTGGATGTGGGAAGGCAGAGTGAAGAGGCGTGGGAAGGGCAGCTAAGGCGCTTACTGGTACCCTCCAGAATGAAGCACCTCTCTCATGGGCATCATTGAGGAGACGGAGAACCACACCCCAGGAAAGGTCACTCTCCTGGGACTGAAGCAACCGGAAAACCAATTCAAGCACCAATTACCCCAAAGTGCTCAGCACCTGACTGCCTGCCTAAGAGAGAAACAGGAGGTGTGGCAGGTGAGGCACACCTGCCATCCGAAGCGTCGGGTGCATCTGTCGTTATTAACATTCAGCCCACAATAATATCAGACAGGAAAAGTCAGGAAAATATGACCAAGAGGAAAATACACTATACATACAAACAATCTAAGACGGGGTGAACAAGCCCCCCGGTAGAGCATTTACCTAGCATGTACAAGGCCCTGGGTTCAGTTCCCAGTATTGCAAAATAAAAAAGTAAAATGTAAAAATGATTTTAAAAGTCTAGATACCTAAATGAGTAAACAAGGACATTAGTATGAATACTTAAATTGTATGGAGGAAAATGTTTGTAAAATGACTAAAAAACATAGAGAATTTCCACAGAAACTTGGAATCTATTGAGAAATATCCCAGAACCAATATTTGAAATTAAGAACTTGATGAATAGGTCCAGGTCTGGTTCAAGTTAACACTGACTTTGGCCACAGCTAGGACTGAGCCTGGACCTCTCTCCATTGACCCTGTGTTTTGACTTCTCTGCTCAGGGAGCCTGGAGGCCAGGGTGTCAGGAGAGGAGGTACGGAGTTCCTTCATTCCTCTGCTCCTCCAGCCAACAGTGTCATTTCATTGGTGGATCATCTTTCTCAGAGGACACCTGTGAGTCTCTCCAAGTGCGAAGTGACATCTGCGTTTCCACTAACAAGGAAGCATGGTGACATGTTTTTCTGACCCTTTGAAAGTGTCTGGGAGTCACCTCCATAGTCTGGGCCGGGAAGCAAAACAGCAGAGAATTAACTCACAACGACCTAGACCCAGCCTGCAGGTGCCTGCCACCTGGTTCCCTAATGCCGAAGAGATGAAAACCGCATTCCCTCGGATGCCTTGAAAAGATAGAGAAGTCAACAGTATATGGAATGTCACAGTCTTGGGTTAAGTTGGGTCTCAAAGGACAGACGCTCAAAACCGTCGAATCCAACTACATCCTCTTCCCCCCTCTGCTCCATCTACTAAACAGTGGGGGAGGTCGGTGTCGAGGAAATAGAGAAACCAGCAAACTCCTTGCAGAGGCAGGGCTTCACCGCCAAATGTTCCCAGCTCAATACTTTGGCACCCACAAGCCCTTCCTCTCGTCCTGTACTTCTATGACACTGTCTCAGATGTCACCTCCTCCAAGAAGCTTTCCCCGATTCTGTTTGGCTCAGGGCCTGCGCGTCCCTTCATCACCAGTGAGTCTGGCTGTCCCAGTCTGGAGCACCTTCGGGGTGGCAATGGAGCCTGAGTGTTTCTACTGACCAAGGCGCCCCCGGCTCTTCCCAGGAGCTGTTACTGCAGGTGGGAGCCACCGTGTGGCTCCTTCAGCTTGTCTCATTTTGATGGGGATCATATAGCAGCGAAGAAGAAGCCATTAGTAATAAAATCAATGAAATTGCTTTAACCCAACCCTTTCGTTATACGGAAGGGGACACAGAATGGGGCCCAGAAATGGACCGCGATTGTCCCAAGATCACAGGGGAATTGGACTGTCGGTATCAGGAATAAGGTCTCAGGGATCAGCTGCCCCTCCCCCTCGGGCCAGGGATAAGTCTGCAGTGAGTCTAGCAGCCCTATGGACCTGGACCACTGAGGAGCCTAACACGCTGAGGCTTTTGTACTCACCCCAAAAGCACTGGAAGTATTTGCTCCCCTAAGATGCTGTTCCAGTGGACAGTGCTGGAGCTCACAAGGTCTGGGAGCCCTGAAAAGGCTGCCGAAAGAATTTGACATTTGCTACTGTGTTTTAGAAAGCATCGGCATGGATTCCTTTCTACCGTTATTCTGTAGCTCGGAGTAATTTTATTCTGAATTACACATTCCAAAGGTATTTTGGGTGCTTCAGGCTACTAAAGCTATGAAGAGGCCATCTCTCTGGTAGGGTTTCCCTGCTGGAATTCTCTAAGAGGCCATTAGTGAGCGAGAGAGAGGAAGAGAGGAAGCAATCATCCAAACACCCAGGCTGAGGCCACACTCCACAGACAGCATCCCTAACACACAGTCCTGCTGGGGTGTGCTTATGCTTCCCCAGAAAATGAAGAAACTGAGGATTTTAGGAGAGGTCAGACCCTCATCCAAGGCCACACCCCGAGAGGTTGTTTCTTTAGCCAGCCGGCCACAAAGATCTGTTCCCACCTGGTACCCAAGAGTCCTGGCTGCTGGGTCAGCAGCCTTCTACCTCGATTGCTATCTTTGGGCCTCTGAGCTCAGTCTCCACATCTGTAAAATGAGCAGAACGTTTTTGAGGTCCTCTGTGCATCTGGCTAAGAAAGGGTTTACAGGTGGCTATCCCACGGCCCAAGCCCCTGAAGAACTCCACTAATTGTGTGTGTGTGTGTGTGTGTGTGTGTGTGTGTGTGTGTATGCAATATGCAAGGACTTATGAGAGCCAGAGGCCAATGTGGAGTGCTGTCTTCAGCCCCTCTCCTTGCTTTTCTGAGGAAGGGTCTCTCACCAGATCTGGAGCTCTCTGATTCAGCTGCACTGACAGTCATCTATCTGTCCTTCCCTTCCCCTGGCGCTGGGGTTATAGCTGGGTACTACCATACCAGCATGGGAGCGCTGGGGATCTGAACTCAGGTCCTCACGCTGGTATTGTAAACATTTTACTGACAGAGCCAGCCCCCACCCCACAAGCCAGGCTCTGTTTTAAAGCCCCAGCTGCAAGCTTGAGTCATCAGTCACGGGGTCATTGCATTTCACTGCAGCCTGACAGTCCACACATGCTCTCACAGGCTCTGGTTATACTGTTGCCGTGGAAAAGGAGGCACAGAACGTAAGTCGTGAAGCACAGAAGGTAAGTCGATTGGCTTCTGACTTAGACCTGGTTTCCCCGTTGCCTCTCTGACCTGAAGTCCCTCTGCTGTAATTCATTAAGCACCTCCAGGTCTCTGCAGTCATGGGCTTCGCCTCCTGCCAAGCCCCTCCTCCCAGATGCACCTACAGATACGCATCTCTGACGGAATCGTCACAGTGTCTGACCCAGAGTCATGCAGACCAGGTGGTGCCTCCTGAGACCGGGATATCCACACAATTAAGTGAGGGTCTCCAGACTGCACTATGACCCTAAACGTTCCCAGAGTCCTTGGCTTTCTCCTCCACCCTCAGCCCTTGCCTGTCTCTGGGTCCTCCATCCTCAGCCAACTCACCTGCCAAATCTGGTCTACCCAGTGATCTTCTGTGCGGCTGTCACACCTGAGCTTGGTGGAAAGAGCTGGAGAGGAGCTGAGCCGTGACTCATTAAACCCTCATCCCCTCCCTGGAGTCTCTTCAAGATGGCTCCCCTTTGGGACCACAGAGCTGGGAGATGGGAGACAGTAGGAGTGGTGGCTCTGGGGTTTGCTGATAATGGAAGTGACATCATTGAAAAGTCTCGTGGGATCCAGAATCCATCGCCCGAAACAGTGCTGTTCTTAATTTCCCATCTTAATTTCGCAGCCACCAGGGAAGACGTCAAGGCTGCCTGTCCCATTCTTTTAAAGTCTGAGGCCAAAGGAAGGCGTTGAGGATGGATGGCTCATGGCCCAAGCCCCTAAAGATGGACAGCAGAACTGGAGGAGTGGAGGAATGTGTGCAAGCTCACAGGAGAGTGGAGAGCCAGAGTCAGGGTTTGGACCGAGGCTTGGAACCTTTAAAAAAAATTCCTAAGTTTTTTATTAGTTCTCTTTAGTTATCTTACAAAGTAATGAGTTCCATTGTGAAGTTTCACACATGTGTGCCATTACTCTTTGCTCACAGGTCGTCCCTGTGACCCTTTGTTCTGTCCCTTCTCTGCTTCCGTGACAGATACAGATGAGGTTAAATCTGGCTCTACGTGGAAGAGAACATGAACATTGAAAACGTGAGCTATGTCTTCCTTTTGTGATGTGGGAGTCCCCTCTGCATGCTGTGGATACCATTGGTTAATAAGAATCCGCTTTGGACCTATTGCAGTGCAGAATAGGGAAAGGTGGGAATTCCAAGCAGATAGAGGAGGAGAGAGTAGGCGGAGTCAGAGAGACGCCATGTAGCTGCTGGAGGAGACAGACACCAGAGCTTTGCCTGGGTTAGGGTTAAACCATGACTTTGTGGTGATGCACAGATGAATAGAAATGGGCTAGTTTAAGATGCAAGTGCTAGCTAGCAATATGCTTAAGTGATTGGCCAAGCAGTGATTTAATTAATATTTATGAGTGATTATTTTGGGTCTGGACAGCCAGGAAAGGAATGAACAGCCTCTGCCAACACTTTTGTTCCCAGTCACTGAGTCTTCTTCCTTCACCCAACCAGTCCTCTTCTTACTTTTATGTTATTTAAATATACATGGACATTTAAGTTTATTGCTGTTCGCAGTAGTTTTGGGACAGGGTTTCTCTGCATAATCACTCTAGCTGTACTGGAACTCACTTTGAAGACCAGGCTGGCCTTGAACTCAGAATCTGCTTGTCTCTGCCCTCCCCCCGCAAGTGCTGAGTTTATAAAAGCGTACCACCACCATATAAGCTTCATCCCTTTTCCCTGTGGTGTGATTTCATTCATGATTTATTGCCCAACAAAACTTTGGTGTATGTATGCCCCATTTTCTCATCTGCTCATAGGCATCTTTTGGCTGCTTGTGCCCAGTTTTGGGCTTCTACAAACAGTGCTTCAATAAGTGTGGGCACAGGGTCATCTCCGTGGAGTGTGGATTTAGATTATTTTGGGTATGTACCAGATAGAGGCTCTATTTTTAGTTCTTTTTTTTTCAGGAACCTCCTCACTAATTATCTCATTCGCTTCACTAATTTTAATTCCTCCAAGCAGTGTACAGGTGTTTCTTTCCCTGTGTCCTTACCAGTACTTTTTGTTGTTTGATTTGTTTCTAATTGTAATTTATTATCTCTGTGTGTGTGTGAGTGTGTGTGTGTGTGTGAGAGAGAGTTTGGGGGAGGGCATGAGTACGGTGTGTGTGCTGGAGTTGGCCCTCTCCTTCTCCCACAGAATTCAGGAATTGAACATGGGTGGTCAGGCTTGTATGGCAAGCACGTTTACAGGATCAGCCATCTTGTTGGCTTCCTGATAGTAAGTGTTCTGACAGGTAAGGTGGGCTCTTGGTGCCATTTTGATTTGCTTTTCCCTGATGGCTAGGATGTTGAATGTATTTCATGGGTATTATTACCGCTTTGAGAACTGTCTGTTCAATGTGTTTGTTCATTTTTTATTGACTTATTTGGTTGGGATATTTGATTTTTAAATCATTTATAGAACAGCAGTGTAGGGATAAGTCCCGCCCCTTAGGGGGCGTGTTCGCCTCGGGCTAATGTCTGCCAATAAATTTGGCCTGCTCCTGGGCAGAAACACAAACATAAAGCCAGAGTTTGCACTGGCGGCACAGCCCCAGGAAGCAGCGCTTTAAGATAACACAGCTTTTTTTCTGCTGCTGTTGCTGAATCAGGAAATCTCTCTACGGCACGCCACGAACAAACAGCAAAAATCTGTGTTAAACTCTCTCTCCCTTATTTTTAAGCCTTCTCAGGTTTTTTAAGTGGGTTTAATCCATCACGTGGGTGCCATTTGTAGTAATATGGAGCGGTGGCGGGGCTATGTCCCCAAAACCCCAGCCGCCTGCCCGGCTAGCTTATGCCCGAAATAATTACACAGACACTGTATTCTTTTAAACACTGCTTGGCCCTTAGCTCTAGCCCTTACTGGCTAATTCTGATATCCCTATCAACCCATCTCTAACAATCTGTGAGCACCGGTCTTACCGGGAACCCAAAATGTAGCGGCGTAAACGAATGCAGACAGTTTGTAAAAATATATATAGTTTTAATGTAGAGATAGACTTACAGAACCACCGTTCCGGCGGAGACCAGGAAAGTAGAAGAGGAGAGCTCAGAGCACACTCGCCAAATTTATAGGCAGACATTAGCCCGAGGCGAACACGCCCCCTAAGGGGCGGGACTTATCCCTACACAGCAGGCAGACTATCTCTCCCATTCTGTAACATCTTTGCTCTATTAACAGTTTCCTTTTCTGTGGTATTTCATGTAATCTCACTTGCCAATTCTTGTTATTACTTCTGGGTATTAGAATCCTACTAGAAGTCTTTGCTTATTCCTGTGCCTTGAAGCTTTCCCCTGTGTTTTCTTTCAATGGGTTCAGGATCTCAAATCTTCCATTGAAATCTTTGCCTCGTTTAGAGTCGAGTTTTGTATAAGGTGAGAGGTAGGGGTCTATGTCATTCTTATGGGTGAACACTAAGTTTTCCGACCACCATTGGCTCCAACGTGTGTTTCTGGCCCTCTTGTGGAAAAGCAGATTTGTTTGCTTTGTTGCTGTCTATCCTCTCTTTCTGTCTTTGAGCCTTTACTAGTGAGCGATATTTCTTCTAGATAATGCCCAGGCCTTTTCTTCTTAATCCAGTCTACCAGTCTATATTTTCCAACCTCGGCATTAAGATTATTTGCATTTTACATTATTGTAAGAGGGATTTGCCGATTCCTGTAGTTCTGTTGGCCATTTCATTTCCTTGTATGATTAGAATATTGTTTATTCTTTTCTTCTCTGCTTGTATTAAGCCTGTGCTCTATTGATTTAGACTTTTTCTCCTATGCCATACTTTTAAAAAATTATTTATTTCAAAAAAACATTTATTTTATTTTACACACATTAGAGTTTTGTTTGCGTATATGTATGTATATTGCATGCATACCTGGTACCTATATAGACCAGAAAAGGGCATTGGCTCTTCTGCATGCACAGGCACAGGCAAACACTCCTGTGCATTTGCATATTTCACACACATTGTCTTATTCTGTCCATAGTGTTCTCTTTTGTGAACACTTTTGGGTTAGATATAACTTTGTGTGTGTGTATGTATATTTGTTTTGGTATCACAAAGGTAAATACTGAACTTATTTCAGGAGAGTTCTAATTTAACAGACTGATGATTCTCTTGCTTTGTTTCTTGTTTCTCAGCCACTACAACTGGGATCCCTAGTCAGCAGTGGAAAGCCACTGTTTGGCAGCACAAACATGCCCGGAGGTTTTTTGGAATGTGTCACTGAAACCGGGAAAGTGGCATGGGCTAGAAGAACCCACAAGGAGGTAGCAGTCGACAGAACTGTAGTAAGTAGGAAACAAATAAACAAAAAGAAGCTTTAGATTTCATCTTAAAATGTTTCTTATTTTATTCTGTTTTTCATAAGATAGGAAAAAAAGCATTGGCACCAATTTCATTGTAAAAAGCCAACAGTCTAAGACTTACAGTTACTAGTTCTGAAGCAGCTCAAAGAGACAGAAGGCAGAGTCGTCTAGAGACTGACCTCGGCAGACTGCGCTGTTTATTTCAAACAGAGGGGGCAGACACAGTGGGAGAGGGATGTCTGCCAAAAGGCAGGAAATACACTCAGGGTTTATATAGGAGCTTCGCAGAACGGGAAGTCAATGCAGCTTCAGGGAGCTGTGTGACAGTCAATGGTTTTTCCGTTCTGGAATCGTTTGTCCAGACAAGGCTGTTTTCTCCTTAGAAACTGTCTCACCCCAGCTATCCGGATGCAGGTCATAGTGGGTAACTGAGTTTGGCAATGGGAGGGATGGAGAAGGTGCTGGAGTTTCAACATAGGAGCTTGGTCAAGGTCTGGAAGAGTTTGTTCACAGTTTATTCTAAATATTATTTTAACATTATGAGTTGAAATAGGATTTGTTCTATTCCTTCAAAGAATAAAACTGCTCTCATGTTTCTAGAAAGTGACTGCAAACATCAGAGCTTGTTTGAAACTTTTTGAGTTATTCACTAATGGTTCCATGCAAGTATGCAAACTCTGAAAGCTGTTTGTGCAAACCATTAAAACTGCAGTAAACACTTCTGCAGTTCGAGGTAAACCAGCCTCTTAAAGACTCAACCTGGAAGACCAACCCCTGGTCTAAATATGAAACTTTCAACATAGTCTCATGTTCTATGAACCTGGTTGCCAACTGATGGAGTTTGGGGAAGTAACTAGATTCTTATGACCCTAACCTAATCTATGGATTAGTTCCTTTTGAGAGATGGCATTGAGTAAGAAGCAGTGTCTATCTTAAGAAAGTAGAGCTATTCTTGTGGCTTACCTTGGCCAGTTCTTGTAATTCTCTTCTTTCTCCCTCTCCCTCCCTCTCCCTCCCTCCCTCCCTCCCTCCCTCCCTCCCTCCCTCCCTCCCTCCCTCTCTCTCTCTCTCTCTCTGTTTCTGTCTCTCTTTCTCCCCTCTCTATCTACATTTTCCCATAATGCTCTGTTCAAGCATATAGAGCTAATCAACCATGAACCAAACCCTCTGAAAGTGTGAATCAAAATAAATTATTTATCCCTTAAATTGTTTCTGCCTGGTATTTCTGTCATCACCATGGGAAAGGTAACTAATGCACCCACAGCCCTGTGCAATGGTTGCCGGTGGGGCTCAGGAGCAGACTGAGCCATACGGTATAGCTTCCCCATGTGTAAACTTCTGTCCATGATCCACTTTCTGGTCCTGTGACAAAAGACACTGACAAAAAGCGACTTATGGGAGATGGGGCTTGTGTGAACACACAGCTCCAGGCTTCGGGACATTGCTTTCGGGAAATCGAATTGTCTGGAACTTTAAACACCTATTCATGTTCAGTTGAGATCAGAGAGAGTCATATTCTACTCAGCTCACTTTCTCTACCCTTACACAGTCCAAGACCCAAACTTAGGGGATGGAACCACCCACAGTGGGCTGGCTCTTCCTACATCAATTAACATAATAAAGATCATCCCTCACAGGTATGCCCACAGGCCAAACTGATCTACAAGATCCCCCAGTGAGACACTTTCCCTAGGAGAGTCTAGATTGTAGCAAGTTGACCTTAGAACTAACCATCACAGATAGTGATAAATCCAATTGTACTTTAGATGCTGAATAATGGTACACATTTTTAATTTATTCCTGTATATTCAATGGTAATGTCCCTTTGTCTCACTTTTTATTGCAATAGAGTCTCCTTTCATCTTGGTTAGTCTATCTAAATGTTGGTGTATCCAAATAGCTATCACAGGCTTTGTTTTTTGTTCTATATTAATTCTTTTTCAAGTATTCCTGTCCTCATTTTATGATGTTTTGATTATTGTGTATTTGAGTTTCTGTTTGCTTCACCTTTCTAATTTCTTATAGTTAAAAGTTACATGGTTTTATTTTTTTTTAAGTAAGCATGACATGCGCTGTATCCCATAAGTTTTGGCAGACTGTTCCCATTTTCATTCCTCTTAAAATATTCTCTAATTTTCTTCATGATCTCTCCTTTGATCTGTCCACTGTATTGTCCAATACCCACATCTGAAGGGATAGCATTTAATAATTGAGGTTTTTATTGCTTTAAAGATAACATACAAGCCTAAGCCCAATGGCACACAGCTACTTATGAGCTGAGCCAGGAAGACTATGAGTTCAAGGCTAACCAGAGAGTCTTCATCTCAAAAAAAGAATCAGAAATATTGAACAGGTTATTTAAAACATATGTTTCTTTTCTCTTCCTTTTTTTCTTTTTCTTTACTTTTTTCTTGGTTTTTCAAGGCAGGGTTTCCCTGTGTAGCTTTGGAGCTTGTCCTGGAACTCACTCTGTAGTCCAGGTTGGCCTCAGACTCACAGAGATCTGCCTGCTTCTGCTTCTTGAGTGCTGGGATTAACAGCATGTATCAACACTGCCTGAAAAATATATGTTTCTTAAAACAAATCAAAAAGTATTTGAAGAAATGGAGTTTTCAAAGAAGAAGCAAGATTTTAGTAGAAACAAATCTGGGGGTGTATTTTGAGAAAAAAAAGGAGAGAGTGAAAATTAAAGTGAATCATACTATGTGAAACACAAGAGAAAACACAAAGTAAGAGTTTGAAACTAGTATTTTGTTTGCTACCAAGAACGTACACTGAAGAAATGGCTTCACTATAAACATCATGACTGAGTGAGTATAACAGCCAGATTTCCTTTACTGTGGCAAAACACCCATGCTAATCAATTCGTAAGAAGAAAATACACACACACACATACACACACATACACACACATACACACACATACACACACATACACACACACATACATACACACACATACACACACACACATACACACACATACACACACATACACACATACACATACACACACATACACACACACATACACATACACACACATACACACATACATACACACACATACACACACACACATACACACACATACACACATACACACACACACACACGTGTATGCACATAATGTTCATTCTATCAGTTCTGTTCCTTTAGAACCCTGACTAATACACGGTCCTGGGCCAGGACTAAATGGTAGATGTAGGCAACATTGTCCATACTGTCTGGGAAGTCTGTACCAATTCCAGTTCCAGAAAGGGCAAGAGGAGGATGGTGATCCAGGCATGGCTCCCAGTGCAGTGCTGGTCTGTTGGATCATGTGACTAGTGTTGGTCTGTTGGATCATGTGACCCACAGAGCAGCCATGGGTCATGGCCACCAGGAGAAAGTCAGGAGAAACTGGAGTACGGACATCTGCAGCTGTGCAAGCAGAGGAAGGGAAACCCAAGCATGGCCCACCGTCTTTAGAGGGTGATTTTCGCAGAGAGAACGCCTACCTCTGAGAAGCTGATGATAAAATTATGTGGATTTAAGTTGTATAGAAAAGGGTTTATTGGACGTGCACTTCCATAACGCTATTCACTATTGAAGGAAGTCAGGACAGCCACCCAAACAGGGCAGGAACCTGGAAGAAGCAGGAGCAGAGGCTGAAGTCATGGAGGGGTGCTGCTTACTGGCTTGCTCCTCTTGGCTTGTTCAGTCCATTTTCTGACAGAACCCAGGACCACCAGCCCAGGGATGGCCCCACCCACCATAGGCTGGGCCCTCCCGCATCAATCACTAATTAAGAAAATGCCTTACAGCTGGATCTTAGGGGGCATCTTCACTGAGGTTCTCTCCTTTCAGACAACTCTAGCTTATGTGTCAAATTGACATAAGACCAGCCAACACAGCGGGTTTACAGACTAGGCTCTGTCTGCAACATCAAGCGTTCCCCAAATCTGCTGTTGAGTGAGTTCTTATCCCTATGACCACAAAGCAACTCAAAGGAGTCTTTGTTAGGGCCAAAGATCTCAGGGGTGTCAGTGGTGGCTGGCCAGCAAGTTCCAGGGACCCTTCTGGTCCCACCTCCACCGTGCTGGGGTAACAGGCGCATGCACTGCATGACTTTTCACACGGGTGCTGGGGGCCTAAACTCAGCTCCTCATGTTTACACGGCAAACACTTCACCAGCTGAGCCACCGAGAAATGCTATTACATAATGAAGATGCTCAGAGTAATGGAAAATCTAAGAGCAATGCTGAAAATACTGGTTCCATTTGGTGGAAAAGAACATTTCAAAAATTTGGACTCATTGGCAGCAACATCAGGAGCCGGCAATTCAGTTCCACTGAGGGAGAAAATTCTATAGTCAGCCTATCTCATCCTACAGAAGGTAGGCTTGAAAATTAGTTACTCCCTTTGCAATAATATGTGTGTCATTCTACAGTCTTTTTGGATGGGATGGCAAGCAGATTTAACACTTAGGAGCTAGATTAAAGACTTCAGGGCAGCTTTTTAACCTTAGATCCTTTTACGTCTACAGAAAGAAAAGTCACAATCAAGAACCAAATCAAGATGGCAAGATCAGAGAGTAGACACCACTCACCTGAAAGGAAAGATAGGAAGGAGATGGAAAGAGAAGGAGGAGGGAGAAGGAGAAGGAAAAAGAGGAGAGAGATATGGAGGAGGAAGGAGGAGGAGGAGGAGGAGGAGGAGGAGGAGGAGGAAGAGGAGGAGAACCTATTCAATTGCTCAGATGCCTATCAGAATATCAAGTTGCTTCTTTAAGGACATGGCCAAGGCCAGTTCCTGCTGCCTGCCATGGAGGGAGAAACATTCTGGTGTGGATATGTGGACCCCCCCCCTTGATACAAATCCACCCAGTATATATCGCCACACAGTTCCTGAAGAGGAGTCTTCACACTGGGGCCCTTTGAAGGTAACAGACTCACTAGGTAAGAGTGAGTGAAAAGCCCTGGGTGTGCAGGCGGTGGGGTGGGGGAGTGATACAGTTAACTCTGAGGTCCTCCTAACTGCACCTATGAGCCCAAGGGGGTGGCGCTAGCCTCAGTGAGGACTGAGCTCAGGAGGCCTAGGGAATGGCTGACACACGACACACTCCCCTCTACTCCACAATGGATTCAGTCTGTCTTCTAACCTGTCTTTCCTCTCCCTCCCTCTGGGTGGGAGGTGCTGACTCAGCCTTTATGTGAACTTATTCCTTGGGCAGCTGTCCAGGGCAGATCCTATTGACATCTGAATCACCCGCTACTTCCTCTCCTGAGATGTTTGAACAGTTCCACTTGGGTTTTCCGGCACCACCTTCAGCTTTCTCCCGTCTGATGAAGTCTTTCTTTCCGGTGTAGGAGTGGAAATGGCCCTGCAGAGAATTGTGCCTGTGGCCTTTCTCAGGCCGTGACAGGGTGGCACAGATGGGTCGCCTCCCGGTCAGAGGAGAGTCAGTGTCAGATCTTGTCTAGTAACCAGACTTCCCGGTCACGGTGTTCACTCCTCCAGCAAGTCAGTCTGTCTGGGCAACGTCTACAGTCTCTCTGGATTCTACCCTGAGAGAAATGAGGCCAACAGTTTTATTTTCTTCTTGGTTTCTCAGGCTGGTATCCGAGACAGGTATAAATTTCAGTTTTGCTCTGAGAGAATTTAAAACAGGTTCAGATGGCCTGGGTGATAAAGAGGAGCTCTAAATAGAAAAAAAAAAAAAACTTCTCAAATGTGACTCTAGGAAGAAAGAGGCTAGTCACATTTTCCTGAAAAGTCCCAGCAGACACTTCACACCTAGAGGGTAAATGCCTGGTACCCACAGCCCGGATCACCATGAACCTGCAGCAATATTTTTGTTTGGTGAGTTAATTGATAAAATGTCTAAGCTTCCCCCAATAGATCAGTCAAGACCTGTTGCATCTTTGTAAATTTTCTTTGCTTTTCTCATCCCAGTAAACACAAACAGGTACCTTCTCCAAAACAACAGTTCTGAGAAGTAGTACCTGCTGGCTGACTGGGACCATGTGCCACATTTTCTGGGAGCTTCTGGAACAGCTGAGTCGGGGTTTTTGTTTTGTTGTTTAAGCAAACAGTTTTGTACAATTTACAACTGGCATTTTCCCTACGCCTAGCTCCCTGCCCCCACATAAGAATAGCCCAGAGTAGGGAGTATCTTGGTTGAGGTCACACAGGGAGTTGGTGGTACAAAAACCAGAACCTGCACACCTTCTGCCTGCCCAGCCTCCCAGGGGCCCACTGTGGAAGAGACACCAAAGCCCACATATCTGAAGACTGCTTTCAGCTATGCATCCATTTTCTCATCATTCTTGGAGGTGAGGTCCTGGACCACTCTCCAGTAAAGCCAGCCTGCAAGTAGTACCCAGACCCCCGACGTCCCACAGGCAGAGATTGGGTACTGCTGTCCTGATGATTTTAGGGCTGTGTGGAAAGTTCTGCCCTAAAATTGGTAGCTTCTGGCCCAGTTCTCTTTTTGTTTCCGATGGGTTGGAGAGGCCCAGAAAGGCTATGACACAGTGTAAGACCCGTGGTGGGCAACTTCAGAGCAGAGCCAGGCACCCAGAATTAATCAGAGCAGGAGAGAGAAATTAACTCCCTCATCTGAAACTACCCAGGTCCCTCACTGTCTGTCTCAACAAACATGTCCTCCCAGAGACGGACCCCTCCTTGGGCTATACCCGGTTCTGGAGGTGTTTGTTTTATTTTATGTGTATGTCTTTTGCCTACACGTATGCACACGCACCACATGGATGCCTGGGACCCAGGAAGACAAGAAGAAGCTGTCAGATTCCCTGGAACCAGAATTATGGTTGGTTGTAAGCCACCATACAGGTGCCGTACAGCTGGACCTGGGTTCTCTGCTGAGTGACAAGTCCGACAAGTCCTAGCTCCTGACGCGTCTTTTCAGTCGTGGGCTGAATGACTACTGGATTCTTGGACCTTCTGTTGTTATCCAGCCATCGTCAGACTTGCTGGACCACAGCCTGTGAGCACCTGCTGCTGGGCCTGTGACCTGAGTTCAATTCCTGGAACCTATGTGGTGAAGGAAAAGAACCAAATCTCCTGAGTTTTTCTTCCATATGAATGCACACACACACACACACACACACACGCACGCACACACACACACACGTGAAGAAGGGAGGGAGAGAGGGAGGGGAAGAGAGAGAGGAGAGAGGAGAGAGAGAGAGAGAGAGAGAGAGAGAGAGAGAGAGAGAGAGAGAGAGAAGCCCTCAGCTCAAACAGAGACCAGCTGGCCAGCTCCCTGTGCCCTGACTGGACACCACTCTGTGCTGGAAAAACTTGAGAATGGTGACACGCTGTGCTGTCTCTCTCTTTCTCGTTCCCACTGCTCCTCTTCATCACCTCCACCCCCTTAGAGGTGTGAGGTTCTGACAGACATGACAGGCTGGAAAAGGAAGGTGACAAGGAAGAAAGGGAGTTAAAAATACATCTCAGAAGAGCCTGGGTTCCTTTCCAGCCATGGGCAGGAGGTCCACAGCGTTCTGTGGAGCAGATCAAATTGAGCACCCCCGTCAGGGCCTCTAGTGTGGCTGTCTTCATCATCCTCATTTCCCCCAAGAGGCAGTGTGACCAGAGCAGAAGTCCATTTGTCTCCCAAATTAAATGCACCCGGGTTGGAATCTGAACACCACCAAGCAGCCGTGCATCCTGAGCAAATGGCTACCCTCCTCTCTGCCTTTGTTTACCTTTGTGTAAATGAGGGTGATCAGACAATCGATGCTGTGAAAATTTAGTGAGGATACTTTGTGTGAGGAGATAGCTGAACAGCCATCTGTGCAGCCCTCACATGACTGCCACAGGGAGAAAACACACATGCACATACATGCAAACTCCCACACACGTACGCTCCTCCCCCTTGGGCTTTGTGCTGAAAAAGCTGAGATGCCCCACCTGCTTTTCTTTAGGGTTGTGCTGCTCTGTGAGAAGTGACCCCAGGGTACCTCCATCCTTAGCCTAAGGTAGTAGATGGGGAAGAGGAGGCGTTGTGATGGCGCCAGACTACTGGGTGCTCCTTAGCCAAGGACCAAGAGTAGGTGAGCCTGACCTCACCCATGTTCTTCTAGAAGCTCAAGAAACATTAGTCATCTGGGAGCGTGGGTGCCCCAGAAGGATTCGGGATGGGTGTTTGATCAGAGGAGCTGCTCAGGCTAGGGCATGGAGACCGGGGGTGCACGGAACAGCTCAGGTGTGAAGACAGGGTACATGGAGACGCTCAAGCATGGAGACGGGGTACATGGAGCATCAGTGAGGCTGGAAGAAGACGGGGTGCACGGAGCATCAGTGAGACTGGAAGAAGACGGGGGGTGCATGGAGCATCAGTGAGACTAGGAAAGAGCTTATGCATTGGAGGATAAGCATTGAGTGTTGTGTTAAAGAGCAAGCTTTGCTCCACGGAGGAAGCTGGGCACAGGAAGTCGGGGTCTTGGGGATCCTTGGGAAGGTGTGTAGGATGCCCTGGGTAAGACACTCTTGAGCCCATGTAAAGCTTGGCACAATAGGGCACACCTGAAATCCCAGCACTCCTGGGTTACAGGGGATTTCTGGAAGCTCTCCGGCCAGGTGTCCTGGCATGGGCTGTTGTGAGCAAGAGACACCATCTCAAACACGGAAGAAGGTGGAGACCTAACCTCAAAGGCATGATTCTAAGGCCCACTACTCCCCAATAGTTCTGGGCCCAGATCTCATTCCAAACACTAAACACTCCCATAAATCCCGCTTTCTGGGGGAATTCCCTGCCTTTGCCTTGGGGAGGCCACTGAAAGACCTGAGACCTGGTTTCTTCCTATGTAAGGGTCTGCTCCCCCTAAGTAGTGAAGTGAGAACAGCATTTTCATAAGGCCAGCCTTACCTAGAACACGTGTGTTCTAGAACCTAAAGCGACCTCGTGTGACCTTGGGGGACGTGTGCTGGGGTGATAGAAATAAGGCGATCTCCAAAGGCAAGCTGACAAAACTGCATGAACAGCCGTGACGAAGACAAGGACGGTGACCGGGGTACTGTCCTCCCTCGCCCCGTAAGATTGGCAGCAGCAAACAGGTACCCTGCCCAGCCCAGCTTTGGCCCCCATGCCAGGCCAGCCCTTCCGGAATTGCTATGTGACTCAAGCCCTCTGAGTGAGCAGCCCAGAAGTCACTGCAGCTGTGGACCGCTGGTATTTTTGCTTTCTGGCCTGAGACTCACGGGCTCACAGGCCACCAGGGAGGAAGTGAATCATCTTCCTGGATGAAGCTGGTTTACTTCCCAGCAGCTGTCGTAACCTCTAAGAGTTCAGTAAGGAATGCTGAAGCACCCTGGCCATGGGTCTCTAGACATCACTGCTTGCTTTTAGAGAGGAAAGCGATTGTAGCGTCGGATGGCCACCTGTTAGTTCCACACACAGCCCACGTAATCAGTGCCAACAAGCTCTCCACCTACAAAAATGGGCCAGATAAGACCATCACAGTGGTATGCACCTGTCATCCCAGTTAAGGGACAGAATCAGGAGATTGTTCTTAGCTACATAGTGAGCCCAAGGCCAGCTTGGGCTACAGGAGACCCCGATTCAAATGAACAATAATGACAACAAAAAGGTGGAGCAGAGGAAGCAGGGCAACCTGGGTGTGTTAGTTCACACCTGTACTCCCATCCCTCCGGAGGTGGACACAGGAGATTGGACGTAAGTTCCAGGCCAGCCAGGGATATAAAATGAGACTGTCTCAAAAAGATGAAAATTAAAAAATTTTAAAGAATGCAGTGGTAAATATTGTGCTTGCTTCACCGCTATAAAAGTGAAGTAAAACAGCTGACAAATGGAGAAGCCAGAACTCACACGAGCAAAGCCTCCTTGTTTATCTCTGATGCTGATCCCTCCAAAGGCCACTTCTGTTACTGGAATCAGGGAGGAAAGGTCAGGGTGCAGACTTCCTCTCTGCCTCCAGGGGGCAATGTTGCAAAACCTCTTTGGGGGAGCCAGGCTTTTCCTCCGAATGAACTCTTCGTGGCCCATTCTGGTTCCCTCTCTCTACCCCACTCTCTCTGCACCCTCGCTCCCACCTTGTGTCCCCACCAGTGCTGTCTCCCCAAGGACACAAATTACCAATAACTGTAACCCCATACTTGACTCTTTTTGAACACATCAATTTATGTCATCCTTCCAAAGTCAGAGAAGAATGGGACCCCTTCCAAGCCATCTCCCCATTTTATAACAAGGAGACTGACAACCAGGCAGAGGCAGGACCTGACTAATGCCAGTATAGAGTTGGCAGAGTAAAAACTGGGGGTCCAGGCTACCCGGTACTCAGCTGGACCCCCTAAAGCACCCACAGAGCCCCAGTTGTTAACACTGACGGCCCCCAGCCAGCCTGCTACATTTCCAGTTTGCCCTTGAGCTGGGAGGTTGGGGGCTTCCTTCCAGTGATCTGTTGCCTTGGGGCCGACCTGATGAGCACCTGCTGGGATTGACTTCCTCCCCTTCCTCTGCCTCCAGAATCTCAAGTCATCACTGTCGTCATGGCTGCCATATTAATAATGAGCCTACGTCTGCTCTCTCAGAACGTAGCGAGCACTAATCCATCCATCAGCTCATCTCAGCCTTGACAGCTCTCGGGAGGCATTTCACAGACAAGGGCACGCAGGATCAGAGAGGGCAATCAGCAGGCTCCAAGTTGCCCAGAGAAGGCCTCTCTGGAGGGAGAATCCTGCTTCCTTGGAGAGAAGCTGCCCACTCTCCAGGGAGATGGGGCACAAAGACGATATTCTGTGTGGTTCTGCCAGGAGGTTCCTTATCTTTTTTATTGCAGAGGAGGACACTGACCCTCAAAGAATTCTTGCTGGGTCAAGATGGGAGCATCCAGTGCCTTAAAAGTATCAGGTGATTAAACTCCTGCTCTCTGGGAAACGGGCCTGACAGTTCTAGAGGAGGATGCAGTTTCTAGCCCAGCATGGAGGCAGTGGGACCCAGGGGAAGGCTGCTGAGACACAGAGCTTAGGGTGAGTGACACCCCCATAGTCTAGGAGGTGGAGAGCAGTGTTCAGGTGAGTTCAGCAGCCTCAGCAAGCACCAGTGGCTGAGCAGGTTGGAAGTGCCAGGGGCCCCCTTCATCCAGCTGGCCTGCAGACCATGGTGTGCTGGGAGTGAGCTGCATCAGGATGGAGAGGACTCTAAGCAGGATGGAGGCTGTTTCTCCTCTACTGGCCAGGGAGTAAAACCCAGAGCGAGGTAGACAGCCACTCCTCTGCTCACCGCTCTGAGAAAGTCACCTCTCTGACCGGCAGGTCATGCCTGCCCTCTTAGGAGAGGCAAGCGTAACATTGCCTTCCCTGGGCAGAGCTAATGAGCCCCAGGTGAAGCAGATCTCCATCACAGGGATCTGAGCACAAGGCAGCTCAGATCTGAGGCTGGGAAAGCCCAGGCTAGGCTCACTGAAGACCCCCCATTTACACCCAGCTAGCCTAGAGCTCATTTATAGATATCCG